>NW_027228805.1:125171-132671 GCF_019399895.1 Cardiocondyla obscurior | reverse complement strand
TGAGGGAAACTTCGGAGGGAACCAGCTACTAGATGGTTCGATTAGTCTTTCGCCCCTATACCCAGTTCCGACGATCGATTTGCACGTCAGAATCGCTACGGACCTCCATCAGGGTTTCCCCTGACTTCGTCCTGACCAGGCATAGTTCACCATCTTTCGGGTCCCAACGTGTACGCTCTGGGTGCGCCTCTTCTCGCAATGAGAACGAGACGCCCCGGGAGTGCGGAGCCGCATCGCGACGCGGCCCATCCTCCCTCGGTCGACAACCAGGGCCGACCTTCACTTTCATTACGCCTTTAGGTATCGCTGATCCCAATGACTCGCGTACATGTTAGACTCCTTGGTCCGTGTTTCAAGACGGGTCCTAAGAGTACCCAAAGCAGTAGCGTCGCCGACCGGTATCGGTCCCCGAGTTGCCCCGGGGAACGTTTGCAGGCCTGTCGAAGGTTAACCGTACGACCAACAGCGGGCCAGGACCGGTGACGGCGCTAGGTCCGTAAGCCTCCGTGTACCGTGGCGCGCGCTTGCGACGGCCTCGACGCACTCCCGCGTGTGTGAGAGCTGCGGCCTGATACCTTGCGTGTACCGCCGGGCAGCCGGCCGGGCGACCGATGGTTTGACGGCGTGCCGTGTTACCGGCGACGCGTCAGACACCGCACCCGGGCCGTAGACCGACACCCAGCGGGTCGCGACGTTCTACTAGGGGAGAAGTGCACGACGACGAAAACGCCGGACATCGGCGCGCGGCAGCGTGCCCGCGCGCGAGCCGTGAGGCCCCGCGGGGCATCGCCCACCGACGCGAAGCCAGCGTCGCTGACGATGAATCTCCCCGTTCGATCTTTTGGGTTTCTTAGGTTTACCCCTGAACGGTTTCACGTACTCTTGAACTCTCTCTTCAAAGTTCTTTTCAACTTTCCCTCACGGTACTTGTTCGCTATCGGTCTCGTGGTCGTATTTAGCCTTAGATGGAGTTTACCACCCACTTAGAGCTGCACTCTCAAGCAACCCGACTCTAAGGAGAGATCCTCCCGAGACGCGCACCGGTCGCTACGGGCCTGGCACCCTCTGCGGGTAAGTGGCCCCATTCAAGATGGACTTGGACGCGACGCGGCACCTCGGGATAAGCGGACCCTCCCAAACACCACATTTCCCTGCGGCGGAACCGCGGGATTCGGTGCTGGGCTCTTTCCTGTTCGCTCGCCGCTACTAAGGAAATCCTGGTTAGTTTCTTTTCCTCCGCTTAATAATATGCTTAAATTCAGCGGGTGATCTCGCCTGCTCTGAGGTCGTCAAAAGAAATTGTCGTGAGGCTGTACTATATATATATAATACGAAGAAGGCGAGACGACGACGACGACGACGCGAGAGAAAGAGAAACGCAACGCGGCGAAACGCCGCGCGCGAGCGCTGGTTAGACTACGCCGCGTGCCCCGGTCAAGAGCTGCTACCATACATAGCGCTTTCGTGGACTCGGGAACACGCGCGGTCGACCCGCGCGCGATCTCTCACCTCGCACACACTTTTGCTGCGCAGGGGGCGATCGGTGCACGCAAAATATTTGAAAGAAGAGACGAAGGGAAAATGAGAAAACGAACGAGGCATAGAGAACAACCGCGAGAGCGTGGTGGTCTTTCGTCGACGTTGCGTCAACCGCGCCGCGATCCGCGCGCCCGCGCGCGCCAACCAACCGACCACGACGACAACTGGCCAGCCAGCCCGACGCGAACGTCGGAGGCCGGTTTGCGCGTCGTGGTGGCGTCGGCAACGCGACTGCGGCGGCGGCCGGCAGCAGCTGCAGCGGCGACGACCACTCTCTCTCTCTCTTATAATACGGTCAGGTTCTCTCGTATCTTTGCTTCGTCGTATATATCTCTAAAATCCCTCCTCTCGAGTTTCCTTTGCGTTGGCGGCGGTAAAGCGACGATATGCGCTCTGTGCAGAAGGAGAACGAGGAGGCGCGCGATTATCTCGCGGCCTCTATTCTCCTCTCCGATCTTCATTCGAAGAAGGAGAGGAAAACTCAAACTCGGTTCTCCGCGCTCCTTATGAACTACTTCTCCGTGGATCAGCCTTGGATCCCGCGCGCGCCGCAAGCGGCACACAGGCCACCTTCCGGGAGTACAAGCGCGAACGAATTGTCGGCTTGTTTCACTCCGGGCGGCGGCGCGCGAGAGGCAGATCTACTCTTTTTCGTTCGGCGCGTATATACGTATAACGTATAAACTCCTTGCAAGAGCTCGCCACGTTTATCACCACCGCGCACGTCCTTCCCTCCCGTGCGTGTGTGCGTGCGTGCGTCTCTCTGCGATTCTCGATCGCATCTTTCGGTCGGTCGTCGTTCATTCGTTCGACCCTCAAACCTCGTTATTTCGGACGACGCCCAACGGGGCGCGAGAGTACGCCGCCGTTCCGCGAGTATAGAGAGCGCGCGCAGAGAGCGCGAGAGCCTTCGTAAAACCCTGATGGAATCCAGCAACTCGCCGCGTGGATAGCGTGCGTAGTGTGCCTGATACCCCGGGGAAGGCGTCATCGACGACTCCTCGCTTCTCTTCTCTTTTCTCGTGGATGCGGGTATAACTCTCTCGCCGGCCGCCGCGATCGGGCGAACGTCCAACGAATCGCTCGTACGCGGCCGTCGAAACGGCGCGCGCAAGCAGTTTGTCTTCGATAAAACGACCCTCAGCCAGGCGTGGTCCGGGAATTGTATCCGTGGACCGCAATGTGCGTTCGAAATGTCGATGTTCATGTGTCCTGCAGTTCACAAGTTGACGCGCAATTAGCTGCGTTCTTCATCGACCCACGAGCCAAGTGATCCACCGTTCAGGGTAATCGTTCCTTCGCGCACCAAGTACGCTCTATCAAGGAATAGACAACAATGTGCGTCTTCTTCGTTTTGGCCCTTCGATCAGCCTGGCCGCGCGTCCGAGCACGCGCGGACCGCCGCCCCTGTTACGGGGGCTACGGCACAATAATGGAGAGAGAGGGAGACGTCGGTTGTCGGCGCGGTGCGAAAACCAAGAGGTTGCGTCTCTCGCGAAGCGAGAGCCGGGGCGGAACTCTTTGAAAAACCATCGGGGTCGAAAATGACTAGCATATTCGACGAACCCTTCAGCGCGCGCGATCGCGCGCGCGGGACCGGAGGAAGAGCAGCGGCGAGAATCGTCGCACTCTCCACTCCTCGCCCGGCGCGCACGACGACGCGGCAGCATAGGTTACCACCGGTACGCGGCGCATTCGCGCGCACCGCAACGCGTCCGAATCGCGGAGATAGAGGCAGCGCGCGAGCGCGCCTCCGTAGTCTCCTTCTCACCGATCCTGATCCGCGAGCGGGCGCGCATATAGATGCACCTTCGCGCTCCTCCTGGATTCGCACAACGAGACCAACCGGCCGCGCTAGCCCCGGCTAAGGGGCGCGCTGAGCGCGGTGGTCCGCGCAACAGGTCGTTCGAAGCGCGCGAGAGACAGAGAGTCGGAGAATCTCCGCAGGAAACGAGAGAGAGAGAATGCAAAGAGCGTAATACGGCAATGCGTACAACTCTCGAATCTCTCTTCTTCTCCACAATATGCCCGGGGTCCTCTCTCGCTTTGAGCTCTCGAGATCTCGACACACTCGTCCCGACCGACAATCCTCTCTTATACGACGGCGACGAATGCGGCGCACACCGCAGCACGCCACCGTTGGCGGCGTGTGAGCGCGCACGCGGTCGTTGCGTCGCATAAACTATTCTCTCCTCTCGATCTCGCAATTTTGCTCGAGCGAAGCGTCGCGTCTCGCGACGGACGCTCCGACGAGGAGTGGGAAGGCGGCGCGGACTCGGAAGACGCGATGTCTCGCGTGCGATTAGATTTTGCGCCCCTTCAGCCACTCTCGACACAACTCGCAGAGTCGTGTTCTAGCTTGTCTGCCCCGTATCGCGGCAGGCAACGTAGTAAACGTTACCGTGCGCGCGTACGGTTCCTCGTCCATGCAGTCGCCGGCCGCTGCGCGCTCGTCACGAGAACGGTGCACACAGAGCAGCAGGACCTCCGGAACGTTAATGATCCTTCCGCAGGTTCACCTACGGAAACCTTGTTACGACTTTTACTTCCTCTAAATGATCAAGTTTGGTCATCTTCCCGGCAACATCGGCAATGCCGACGCATTGCCGCGCACCAGTCCGAAGACCTCACTAAATCATTCAATCGGTAGTAGCGACGGGCGGTGTGTACAAAGGGCAGGGACGTAATCAACGCGAGCTTATGACTCGCGCTTACTGGGAATTCCTCGTTCATGGGGAACAATTGCAAGCCCCAATCCCTAGCACGAAGGAGGTTCAGCGGGTTACCCGGGCCTTTCGGCCAGGGAACACACGCTGATTCCTTCAGTGTAGCGCGCGTGCGGCCCAGAACATCTAAGGGCATCACAGACCTGTTATTGCTCAATCTCGTGCGGCTAGAAGCCGCCTGTCCCTCTAAGAAGATTTGTTTGTACGTTGGTAGTAAAAACCCGCCGGCCGAAGCCGGGGGCCTTCGAAATACCATAAGGTACGCCTATTTAGCAGGCTAGAGTCTCGTTCGTTATCGGAATTAACCAGACAAATCGCTCCACCAACTAAGAACGGCCATGCACCACCACCCACCGAATCAAGAAAGAGCTATCAATCTGTCAATCCTTCCGGTGTCTGGGCCTGGTGAGGTTTCCCGTGTTGAGTCAAATTAAGCCGCAGGCTCCACTCCTGGTGGTGCCCTTCCGTCAATTCCTTTAAGTTTCAGCTTTGCAACCATACTTTCCCCGGAACCCAAAAGCTTTGGTTTCCCGGAAGCTGCCCGCCGAGTCATCGGAGGAACTTCGGCGGATCGCTAGCTGGCATCGTTTATGGTTAGAACTAGGGCGGTATCTGATCGCCTTCGAACCTCTAACTTTCGTTCTTGATTAATGAAAACATTTTTGGCAAATGCTTTCGCTTCTGTCCGTCTTGCGACGATCCAAGAATTTCACCTCTAACGTCGCAATACGAATGCCCCCATCTGTCCCTATTAATCATTACCTCGGGGTTTCGAAAACCAACAAAATAGAACCGAGGTCCTATTCCATTATTCCATGCACGCAGTATTCAGGCGAGGATAGCCTGCTTTAAGCACTCTAATTTGTTCAAAGTAAACGTACCGGCCCGACTCGACACTCAGTAAAGAGCACCGCGACGGGATATTAGTTTGGGCGGCCCCTCGCGGGGCTAAGCCCACCGGTAGGACGTCCCACATCACGCCAGTTAAACACCGCGAGCGGTGAACCGACGGTGTGCGACACAGATTCAACTACGAGCTTTTTAACCGCAACAACTTTAATATACGCTATTGGAGCTGGAATTACCGCGGCTGCTGGCACCAGACTTGCCCTCAATGGATCCTCGTTAAAGGATTTAAAGTGTACTCATTCCGATTACGGGGCCTCGGATGAGTCCCGTATCGTTATTTTTCGTCACTACCTCCCCGTGCCGGGAGTGGGTAATTTGCGCGCCTGCTGCCTTCCTTGGATGTGGTAGCCGTTTCTCAGGCTCCCTCTCCGGAATCGAACCCTGATTCCCCGTTACCCGTTACAACCATGGTAGGCGCAGAACCTACCATCGACAGTTGATAAGGCAGACATTTGAAAGATGCGTCGCCGGTGCTAGGACCGTACGATCAGCACAAAGTTATTCAGAGTCGCCAAAATAAACGGTGGACGCACGGAGATCCGCACGCCACCGATTGGTTTTGATCTAATAAAAGCGTCCCTTCCATCACTGGTCGGGACTCTGTTTTGCATGTATTAGCTCTAGAATTACCACAGTTATCCAAGTAAATGTGGGTACAATCTAATGAACCATAACTGATTTAATGAGCCATTCGCGGTTTCACCTTAATTCGGCATGCACTGAGACATGCATGGCTTAATCTTTGAGACAAGCATATGACTACTGGCAGGATCAACCAGGGAGCTTCGTGTGTGCGATCGCGGTTACTCGCGGTGGAGCAACGCGAAAGACAACGCTACGCTGCTACGGACACTCCGCGAGGAAGAGCCGTGCGCGTTTCGTGTGTCGTTAATGCCGCCGGAACTTTTCGAGCCGGTCGACGGACACGCTTTTCGTATTTATATATACCTTAACGGTATGAAAGATCAAATTTTGTTCTCATTCACCCATAACAGCGGCTTGTAAGGCCGCTTAGTCCTGACGCTAGACCGATCCGATCTGAGACGTCGTGGAGCACTGTTCGTTCAACGGTGCCAGCGGTGAGAACACCGAGGCACCGGTTGAAAATTATTTCGCTACGGCGTACAAGTAAGCGGGAACGGCGACATCGTCAAAGATCTCGCCGAAACCGACACTCTCGTATCCGTGGAGTTGATGTTCGGTAAGCGCAACGATACGTCCGCACGCTTGCTCGGAAGCGAGGGACGATCGCGCGTCCAACACGTAAGTGCGCGCCACATATGAGCCATTCGGTCTCTCGACACCGACTCGTGGCAATGCTGTGTCTTATAGTACCGAACCGGGCGGCCGGGCGGTCGGCGACGCACGGTCTAACGCACGGCGGTATATGGGCGAAACCTGCGAAATTTCGACGCCTCGAGGACTTAGCCGCTGCGTCGTACGTAGTTATTTACGCAAAGTCCTCGAGCCTCGTGTTGCTTTCGGCAAGTAGTTACCCACGGACAGCTCGAACGGCAAAGTACTCGAGCTCCGTATCGTTTCGGCTCGGATTTACCAACGCCTTCGATTTTCGACTTTGGTGTCGAAACGATCGCCGAGAGCCCGGCGCACATTTGGCCGAATGTCGGCAAGACGCCCGAAAGATCTCAAAAAGAGAACCAAAGTTCTCGTAGTAAGCGCGAAGCTAAATTCTCTCAAAAAGCGTTCTAGTGCGAACGACACTTTTGTACGCACCGCAGTGCTTCGCCGAGCTCGGTTATACATACGCCGTAACGCTACGGTACGACCAGACCTAGAGCTCGCATGCATCGTGTTGTGCACGAGTCGCCGCAGCGACAACACCTCTTACAGTACCGAACCGAGCGGCCGGGCGGTCGGCGACGCACGGTCTAACGCACGGCGGTATATGGGCGCCGGCGGTGAAATTTCGACGCCGCGCGGACTTGGCCGCTGCGGCGCACGGTGATTTACCTCCGCGTCAAGATCTCGAGCTCCGTGTTGTTTTACGGCTCGGAGGTACGTACAGGTTGCACGAACGGCAGAGTCCTCGAGATACAAAATTTCTTCGTCAAGTATTCACCAATTCCTTCGCTATCCGGCCTCGAAACGATCGCCGAGAGCTTGGCGCACAATTGGCCGAATGTCGGCAAGACGCCCGAACGCTCTCGAAAAAGAGAACCTAAATTCTCGCACTCAGCGCAGTGCAAAACACTTTAAAAAATCTCTCGAGCGAGAGACACTTTCGTACGCACCGCAGTGCTTCGCCGAGCTCGGTTATACATACGCCGTAACGCTACGGTACGACCAGACCGAGCTCGCATGCATC
>NW_027228805.1:120724-125156 GCF_019399895.1 Cardiocondyla obscurior | reverse complement strand
GTGCACGAGTCGCCGCAGCGACGACACCTCTTACAGTACCGAACCGAGCGGCCGGGCGGTCGGCGACGCACGGTCAACGCACGGCGGTATGGGCGCCGGCGGTGAAATTTCGACGCCGCGCGGACTTGCGGCTGCGGCGCACGGTGTAGTTACCTCCGCGTCAAAGATCTCGAGCTCCGTGTTGTTTTACGGCTCGGAGGTACGTACGGACCGCACGAACGGCAGAGTCCTCGAGATACAAAATTTCTTCGTCACGTATTCACCAATTCCTTCGCTATCCGGCCTCGAAACGATCGCCGAGAGCTTGGCGCACATTTGGCCGAATGTCGGCAAGACGCCCGAAAGATCTCAAAAAGAGAACCAAAGTTTTCGTAGTAAGCGAAGCAAATTCTCTCAAAAGCGTTCTAGCGAACGACACTTTTGTACGCACCGCAGTGCTTCGCCGAGCTCGGTTATACATACGCCGTAACGCTACGGTACGACCAGACCGAGAGCTCGCATGCATCCGTCAGTGCACGAGTCGCCGCAGCGACGACACCTCTTACAGTACCGAACCGAGCGGCCGGGCGGTCGGCGACGCACGGTCTAACGCACTGCGGTATATGGGCGCCGGCGGTGAAATTTCGACGCCGCGCGGACTTAGCTGCTGCGGCGCACGGTAGTTACCTCCGCGTCAAAGATCTCGAGCTCCGTGTTGTTTTACGGCTCGGAGGTACGTACGGACCGCACGAACGGCAGAGTCCTCGAGATACAAAATTTCTTCGTCACGTATTCACCAATTCCTTCGCTATCCGGCCTCGAAACGATCGCCGAGAGCTTGGCGCACATTTGGCCGAATGTCGGCAAGACGCCCGAAAGATCTCAAAAAGAGAACCAAAGTTCTCGTAGTAAGCGCGAAGCTAAATTCTTCAAAAAGCGTTCTAGTGCGAACGACACTTTTGTACGCACCGCAGTGCTTCGCCGAGCTCGGTTATACATACGCCGTAACGCTACGGTACGACCAGACCGAGAGGTCGCATGCATCGTGTTGTGCACGAGTCGCCGCAGCGACGACACCTCTTACAGTACCGAACCGAGCGGCCGGGCGGTCGGCGACGCACGGTCTAACGCACGGCGGTATATGGGCGCCGGCGGTGAAATTTCGACGCCGCGCGGACTTAGCCGCTGCGGCGCACGGTAGTTACCTCCGCGTCAAAGATCTCGAGCTCCGTGTTGTTTTACGGCTCCGAGGTACGTACGGACCGCACGAACGGCAGAGTCCTCGAGATACAAAATTTCTTCGTCACGTATTCACCAATTCCTTCGCTATCCGGCCTCGAAACGATCGCCGAGAGCTTGGCGCACATTTGGCCGAATGTCGGCAAGACGCCCGAAAGATCTCAACAAGAGAACCAAAGTTCTCGTAGTAAGCGCTAAATTCTCTCAAAAGCGTTCTAGTGCGAACGACACTTTTGTACGCACCGCAGTGCTTCGCCGAGCTCGGTTATACATACGCCGTAACGCTACGGTACGACCAGACCGAGAGCTCGCATGCATCGTGTTGTGCACGAGTCGCCGCAGCGACGACACCTCTTACAGTACCGAACCGAGCGGCCGGGCGGTCGGCGACGCACGGTCTAACGCACGGCGGTATATGGGCGCCGGCGGTGGAATTTCGACGCCGCGCGGACTTAGCCGCTGCGGCGCACGGTAGTTACCTCCGCGTCAAAGATCTCGAGCTCCGTGTTGTTTTACGGCTCGGAGGTACGTACGGACCGCACGAACGGCAGAGTCCTCGAGATACAAAATTTCTTCGTCACGTATTCACCAATTCCTTCGCTATCCGGCCTCGAAACGATCGCCGAGAGCTTGGCGCACATTTGGCCGAATGTCGGCAAGACGCCCGAAAGATCTCAAAAAGAGAACCAAAGTTCTCGTAGTAAGCGCGAAGCTAAATTCTCTCAAAAGCGTTCTAGTGCGAACGACACTTTTGTACGCACCGCAGTGCTTCGCCGAGCTCGGTTATACATACGCCGTAACGCTACGGTACGACCAGACCGAGAGCTCGCATGCATCGTGTTGTGCACGAGTCGCCGCAGCGACGACACCTCTTACAGTACCGAACCGAGCGGCCGGGCGGTCGGCGACGCACGGTCTAACGCACGGCGGTATATGGGCGCCGGCGGTGAAATTTCGACGCCGCGCGGACTTAGCCGCTGCGGCGCACGGTAGTTACCTTCAAAGATCTCGAGCTCCGTGTTTTTTACGGCTCGGAGGTACGTACGGACCGCACGAACGGCAGAGTCCTCGAGATACAAAATTTCTTCGTCACGTATTCACCAATTCCTTCGCTATCCGGCCTCGAAACGATCGCCGAGAGCTTGGCGCACATTTGGCCGAATGTCGGCAAGACGCCCGAAAGATCTCAAAAAGAGAACCAAAGTTCTCGTAGTAAGCGCGAAGCTAAATTCTCTCAAAAGCGTTCTAGTGCGAACGACACTTTTGTACGCACCGCAGTGCTTCGCCGAGCTCGGTTATACATACGCCGTAACGCTACGGTACGACCAGACCGAGAGCTCGCATGCACCGTGTTGTGCACGAGTCGCCGCAGCGACGACACCTCTTACAGTACCGAACCGAGCGGCCGGGCGGTCGGCGACGCACGGTCTAACGCACGGCGGTATATGGGCGCCGGCGGTGAAATTTCGACGCCGCGCGGACTTAGCCGCAGCGAAGTCCGCGAGCCTCGTGTTGCTTTTACCTCGGAGTTACTTCCGAGCGGTCCGACCGGCAAAGTTCGCGAGCCTCGTGTTGCTTTTGGAACGTAGCGTTACTTCCGAGCGGTTTGATCGGCAGCGCCGCGAGCCTCGTGTTGCTTTTACCACGTAGTTACTTCCGAGCGGTCCGACTGTCAAACCGCGAGCCGTGTTGCTTTCGGCTCGGAGTTACTTCCGCGCGGTCCTAGCGGCAAAGTACGCGAGCCTCGTGTTGCTTTCGGGTCGGAGTTACTTCCGCGCGGTCCGATCGGCAGCGACGCGAGCCTCGTGTTGCTTTCGGCTTGGAGTTACTTCCGCGCGGTCCTACGCGGCAAAGTACGCGAGCCCGTGTTGCTTTCGCTCGGAGTTACTTCCGCGCGGTCCGAAGCGGCAAAGTACGCGAGCCTCGTGTTGCTTTCGGCACGAGTTACTTCCGCGCGGTCCGATCGGCAAAGTACGCGAGGCTCGTGTTGCTTTCGGCTCGGAGTTACTTCCGCGCGGTCCTAGCGGCAAAGTACGCGAGCCTCGTGTTGCTTTCGGCTCGGAGTTACTTCCGCGCGGTCCGATCGGCAAAGTACGCGAGCCTCGTGTTGGTTTCGGCTCGGAGTTACTTCCGCGCGGTCCTAGCGACAAAGTACGCGAGCCTCGTGTTGCTTTCGGCTCGAGTTACTCCGCGCGGTCCGATCGGCAAAGTACGCGAGCCTCGTGTTGCTTTCGGCTCGGAGTTACCCGCGCGGTCCGACGGCAAAGTACGCGAGCCTCGTGTTGCTTTCGGCTCGGAGTTACTTCCGCGCGGTCCGAGCGGCAAAGTACGCGAGCCTCGTGTTGCTTTCGGCTCGGAGTTACTTCCGCGCGGTCCGAGCGGCAAAGTACGCGAGCCTCGTGTTGCTTTCGGCTCGGAGTTACCTCGCGCGGTCCTAGCGAAAGTACGCGAGCCTCGTGTTGCTTTCGGCTCGGAGTTACTTCCGCGCGGTCCGATCGGCAAAGTACGCGAGCCTCGTGTTGCTTTCGGCTCGGAGTTACTTCCGAGCGGTCCGAACGGCAAAGTCCGCGAGCCTCGTGTTGCTTTCGGCTCGGAGTTACTTCCGCGCGGTCCTAGCGGCAAAGTACGCGAGCCTCGTGTTGCTTTCGGGTCGGAGTTACTTCCGCGCGGTCCGATCGGCAAAGTACGCGAGCCTCGTGTTGCTTTCGGCTCGGAGTTACTTCCGCGCGGTCCTAGCGGCAAAGTACGCGAGCCTCGTGTTGCTTTCGGGCCGGGGTTACTTCCGCGCGGTCCGATCGGCAAAGTACGCGAGCCTCGTGTTGCTTTCGGCTTGGAGTTATCCGCGCGGTCCTAGCGGCAAAGTACGCGAGCCTCGTGTTGCTTTCGGCTCGGAGTTACTTCCGCGCGGTCCTAGCGGCAAAGTACGCGAGCCTCGTGTTGCTTTCGGCTCCGAGTTACTTCCGCGCGGTCCGATCGGCAAAGTACGCGAGCCTCGTGTTGCTTTCGGCTCGGAGTTACTTCCGCGCGGTCCTAGCGGCAAAGTACGCGAGCCTCGTGTTGCTTTCGGCTTGTAGCTCGAGCGGTTCGGACAACAAAGTCCGCGAGCCCTGTGTTACTACTGCTCGGGGCTGCTTCCGAACGTTTCGGGCAATCGACTTTTTGTTCTCCGTATTGTTTTAAGCTATCTTAGCTATTTTCTCGTAAAAGCATTCGC
>NW_027228805.1:113224-115724 GCF_019399895.1 Cardiocondyla obscurior | reverse complement strand
ATGGTTCGATTAGTCTTTCGCCCCTATACCCAGTTCCGACGATCGATTTGCACGTCAGAATCGCTACGGACCTCCATCAGGGTTTCCCTTGACTTCGTCCTGACCAGGCATAGTTCACCATCTTTCGGGTCCCAACGTGTACGCTCTGGGTGCGCTTCTCGCAATGAGAACGAGACGCCCCGGAGTGCGGAGCCGCATCGCGACGCGGCCCATCCTCCCTCGGTCGACAACCAGGGCCGACCTTCACTTTCATTACGCCTTTAGGTATCGCTGATCCCAATGACTCGCGTACATGTTAGACTCCTTGGTCCGTGTTTCAAGACGGGTCCTAAGAGTACCCAAAGCAGTAGCGTCGCCGACCGGTATCGGTCCCCCGAGTTGCCCCGGGGAACGTTTGCAGGCCTGTCGAAGTTGCCAACCGTACGACCAACAGCGGGCCAGGACCGGTGACGGCGCTAGGTCCGTAAGCCTCCGTGTACCGTGGCGCGCGCTTGCGACGGCCTCGACGCACTCCCGCGTGTGAGAGCTGCGGCCTGATACCGGTGCGTACCGCCGGGCAGCCGGCCGGGCGACCGAGGGTTTGACGGCGTGCGTGTTACCGGCGACGCGTCAGACACCGCACCTGCCGCCGTAGACCGACACCCAGCGGGTCGCGACGTTCTACTAGGGGGGAAGTGCACGACGACGAAAACGCCGGACATCGGCGCGCGGCAGCGTGCCCGCGCGCGAGCCGTGAGGCCCCGCGGGGCATCGCCCACCGACGCGAAGCCAGCGTCGCTGACGATGAATCTCCCCGTTCGATCTTTGTTTTTAGGTTTACCCTGAACGGTTTCACGTACTCTTGAACTCTCTTCAAAGTTCTTTCAACTTTCCTCACGGTACTTGTTCGCTATCGGTCTCGTGGTCGTATTTAGCCTTAGATGGAGTTTACCACCCACTTAGAGCTGCACTCTCAAGCAACCCGACTCTAAGGAGAGATCCTCCCCGGAGAGCACCGGTCGCTACGGGCCTGGCACCCTCTGCGGGTAAGTGCCCCATTCAAGATGGACTGGACGCGACGCGGCACCTCGGGATAAGCGGACCCTCCCAAACACCACATTTCCCTGCGGCGGAACCGCGGGATTCGGTGCTGGGCTCTTTCCTGTTCGCTCGCCGCTACTAAGGAAATCCTGGTTAGTTTCTTTTCCTCCGCTTAATAATATGCTTAAATTCAGCGGGTGATCTCGCCTGCTCTGAGGTCGTCAAAAGAAATTGTCGAGGCTGTACTCATATATATATAATACGAAGAAGGCGAGACGACGACGACGACGACGCGAGAGAAAAGAGAAACGCAACGCGGCGAAACGCCGCGCGCGAGCGCTTGGTTAGACTACGCCGCGTGCCCCGGTCAAGAGCTGCTACCATACATAGCGCTTTCGTGGACCTGGAACACGCGCGGTCGACCCGCGCGCGATCTCTCACCTCGCACACACTTTTGCTGCGCAGGGGGCGATCGGTGCACGCAAAATATTTGAAAGAAGAGACGAAGGGAAAATGAGAAAACGAACGAGGCAGAGAGAACAACCGCGAGAGCGTGGTGGTCTTTCGTCGACGTTGCGTCAACCGCGCCGCGATCCGCGCGACCGCGCGCGCCAACCAACCGACCACGACGACAACTGGCCAGCCAGCCCGACGCGAACGTCGGAGGCCGGTTTGCGCGTCGTGGTGGCGTCGGCAACGCGACTGCGGCGGCGGCCGGCAGCAGCTGCAGCGGCGACGACCACTCTTCTCTCTCTTATAATACGGTCAGGTTCTCTCGTATCTTTGCTTCGTCGTATATATCTCTAAAATCCCTCCTCTCGAGTTTCCTTTGCGTTGGCGGCGGTAAAGCGACGATATGCGCTCTGTGCAGAAGGAGAACGAGGAGGCGCGCGATTATCTCGCGGTCTCTATTCTCCTCTCCGATCTTCATTCGAAGAAGGAGAGGAAAACTCAAACTCGGTTCTCCGCGCTCCTTATGAACCTTTCTCCGTGGATCAGCTCGATCCCGCGCGCGCCGCAAGCGGCACACAGGCCACCTTCCCGGGAGTACAAGCGCGAACGAATTGGTCGGCTTGTTTCACTCCGCGGCGGCGCGAGAGAGGCAGATCTACTCTTTTTCGTTCGGCGCGTATATACGTATAACGTATAAACTCCTTGCAAGAGCTCGCCACGTTTATCACCACCGCGCACGTCCTTCCTCCCGTGCGTGTGTGTGCGTCTCTCTGGCGATTCTCGATCGCATCTTCGGTCGGTCGTCGTTCATTCGTTCGACCCTCAAACCTCGTTATTTCGACGACGCCCAACGGGGGCGCGAGAGTATCCGCCCCGGCGAGAGAGAGAGCGGCGGCAGAGAGCGCGAGAGCCTTCGTAAACCCTGATGGAATCCAGCAACTCGCCGCGTGGATAGCGTGCAGGTGCCTGATACCCCGGGGAAGGCGTCATCGACGACTCGCTTCTCTCTCTTCTCGTGGATGCGGGT
>NW_027228805.1:100724-108224 GCF_019399895.1 Cardiocondyla obscurior | reverse complement strand
CACGGTAGTTACCTCCGCGTCAAAGATCTCGAGCTCCGTGTTGTTTTACGGCTCGGAGGTACGTACGGACCGCACGAACGGCAGAGTCCTCGAGATACAAAATTTCTTCGTCAAGTATTCACCAATTCCTTCGCTATCCGGCCTCGAAACGATCGCCGAGAGCTTGGCGCACATTTGGCCGAATGTCGGCAAGACGCCCGAAAGATCTCAAAAGAGAACCAAAGTTCTCGTAGTAAGCGCGAAGCTAAATTCCTCAAAAGCGTTCTAGTGCGAACGACACTTTTGTACGCACCGCAGTGCTTCGCCGAGCTCGGTTATACATACGCCGTAACGCTACGGTACGACCAGACCGAGAGCTCGCATGCACCGTGTTGTGCACGAGTCGCCGCAGCGACGACACCTCTTACAGTACCGAACCGAGCGGCCGGGCGGTCGGCGACGCACGGTCTAACGCACGGCGGTATATGGGCGCCGGCGGTGAAATTTCGACGCCGCGCGGACTTAGCCGCTGCGGCGCACGGTAGTTACCTCCGCGTCAAAGATCTCGAGCTCCGTGTTGTTTTACGGCTCGGAGGTACGTACGGACCGCACGAACGGCAGAGTCCTCGAGATACAAAATTTCTTCGTCACGTATTCACCAATTCCTTCGCTATCCGGCCTCGAAACGATCGCCGAGAGCTTGGCGCACATTTGGCCGAATGTCGGCAAGACGCCCGAAAGATCTCAAAAAGAGAACCAAAGTTCTCGTAGTAAGCGCGAAGCTAAATTCTCTCAAAAAGCGTTCTAGTGCGAACGAGACTTTTGTACGCACCGCAGTGCTTCGCCGAGCTCGGTTATACATACGCCGTAACGCTACGGTACGACCAGACCGCGAGCTCGCATGCATCGTGTTGTGCACGAGTCGCCGCAGCGACGACACCTCTTACAGTACCGAACCGAGCGGCCGGGCGGTCGGCGACGCACGGTCTAACGCACGGCGGTATATGGGCGCCGGCGGTGAAATTTCGACGCCGCGCGGACTTAGCTGCTGCGGCGCACGGTAGTTACCTCCGCGTCAAAGATCTCGAGCTCCGTGTTGTTTTACGGCTCGGAGGTACGTACGGACCGCACGAACGGCAGAGTCCTCGAGATACAAAATTTCTTCGTCACGTATTCACCAATTCCTTCGCTATCCGGCCTCGAAACGATCGCCGAGAGCTTGGCGCACATTTGGCCGAATGTCGGCAAGACGCCCGAAAGATCTCAAAAAGAGAACCAAAGTTCTCGTAGTAAGCGCGAAGCTAAATTCTCTCAAAAAGCGTTCTAGTGCGAACGACACCTTTGTACGCACCGCAGTGCTTCGCCGAGCTCGGTTATACATACGCCGTAACGCTACGGTACGACCAGACCGAGAGCTCGCATGCATCGTGTTGTGCACGAGTCGCCGCAGCGACGACACCTCTTACAGTACCGAACCGAGCGGCCGGGCGGTCGGCGACGCACGGTCTAACGCACGGCGGTATATGGGCGCCGGCGGTGAAATTTCGACGCCGCGCGGACTTAGCCGCTGCGGCGCACGGTAGTTACCTCCGCGTCAAAGATCTCGAGCTCCGTGTTGTTTTACGGCTCGGAGGTACGTACGGACCGCACGAACGGCAGAGTCCTCGAGATACAAAATTTCTTCGTCACGTATTCACCAATTCCTTCGCTATCCGGCCTCGAAACGATCGCCGAGAGCTTGGCGCACATTTGGCCGAATGTCGGCAAGACGCCCGAAAGATCTCAAAAAGAGAACCAAAGTTCTCGTAGTAAGCGCGAAGCTAAATTCTCTCAAAAAGCGTTCTAGTGCGAACGACACCTTTGTACGCACCGCAGTGCTTCGCCGAGCTCGGTTATACATACGCCGTAACGCTACGGTACGACCAGACCGAGAGCTCGCATGCACCGTGTTGTGCACGAGTCGCCGCAGCGACGACACCTCTTACAGTACCGAACCGAGCGGCCGGGCGGTCGGCGACGCACGGTCTAACGCACGGCGGTATATGGGCGCCGGCGGTGAAATTTCGACGCCGCGCGGACTTAGCCGCTGCGGCGCACGGTAGTTACCTCCGCGTCAAAGATCTCGAGCTCCGTGTTGTTTTACGGCTCGGAGGTACGTACGGACCGCACGAACGGCAGAGTCCTCGAGATACAAAATTTCTTCGTCAAGTATTCACCAATTCCTTCGCTATCCGGCCTCGAAACGATCGCCGAGAGCTTGGCGCACATTGGCCGAATGTCGGCAAGACGCCCGAACGATCTCGAAAAAGAGAACCGAAATTCTCGCACTCAGCGCAGTGCAAAACACTTTAAAAATCTCTCTCGAGCGAAAGACACTTTCGTACGCACCGCAGTGCTTCGCCGAGCTCGGTTATACATACGCCGTAACGCTACGGTACGACCAGACCGAGAGCTCGCATGCATCGTGTTGTGCACGAGTCGCCGCAGCGACGACACCTCTTACAGTACCGAACCGAGCGGCCGGGCGGTCGGCGACGCACGGTCTAACGCACGGCGGTATATGGGCGCCGGCGGTGAAATTTCGACGCCGCGCGGACTTAGCCGCTGCGGCGCACGGTAGTTACCTCCGCGTCAAAGATCTCGAGCTCCGTGTTGTTTTACGGCTCGGAGGTACGTACGGACCGCACGAACGGCAGAGTCCTCGAGATACAAAATTTCTTCGTCACGTATTCACCAATTCCTTCGCTATCCGGCCTCGAAACGATCGCCGAGAGCTTGGCGCACATTTGGCCGAATGTCGGCAAGACGCCCGAAAGATCTCAAAAGAGAACCAAAGTTCTCGTAGTAAGCGCGAAGCTAAATTCTCTCAAAAGCGTTCTAGTGCGAACGACACTTTTGTACGCACCGCAGTGCTTCGCCGAGCTCGGTTATACATACGCCGTAACGCTACGGTACGACCAGACCGAGAGCTCGCATGCACCGTGTTGTGCACGAGTCGCCGCAGCGACGACACCTCTTACAGTACCGAACCGAGCGGCCGGCCGGTCGGCGACGCACGGTCTAACGCACGGCGGTATATGGGCGCCGGCGGTGAAATTTCGACGCCGCGCGGACTTAGCCGCTGCGGCGCACGGTAGTTACCTCCGCGTCAAAGATCTCGAGCTCCGTGTTGTTTTACGGCTCGGAGGTACGTACGGACCGCACGAACGGCAGAGTCCTCGAGATACAAAATTTCTTCGTCACGTATTCACCAATTCCTTCGCTATCCGGCCTCGAAACGATCGCCGAGAGCTTGGCGCACATTTGGCCGAATGTCGGCAAGACGCCCGAAAGATCTCAAAAAGAGAACCAAAGTTCTCGTAGTAAGCGCGAAGCTAAATTTTCTCAAAGCGTTCTAGTGCGAACGACACTTTTGTACGCACCGCAGTGCTTCGCCGAGCTCGGTTATACATACGCCGTAACGCTACGGTACGACCAGACCGAGAGCTCGCATGCACCGTGTTGTGCACGAGTCGCCGCAGCGACGACACCTCTTACAGTACCGAACCGAGCGGCCGGGCGGTCGGCGACGCACGGTCTAACGCACGGCGGTATATGGGCGCCGGCGGTGAAATTTCGACGCCGCGCGGACTTAGCAGCTGCGGCGCACGGTAGTTACCTCCGCGTCAAAGATCTCGAGCTCCGTGTTGTTTTACGGCTCGGAGGTACGTACGGACCGCACGAACGGCAGAGTCCTCGAGATACAAAATTTCTTCGTCACGTATTCACCAATTCCTTCGCTATCCGGCCTCGAAACGATCGCCGAGAGCTTGGCGCACATTTGGCCGAATGTCGGCAAGACGCCCGAAAGATCTCAAAAAGAGAACCAAAGTTCTCGTAGTAAGCGCGAAGCTAAATTCTCTCAAAAAGCGTTCTAGTGCGAACGACACCTTTGTACGCACCGCAGTGCTTCGCCGAGCTCGGTTATACATACGCCGTAACGCTACGGTACGACCAGACCGAGAGCTCGCATGCATCGTGTTGTGCACGAGTCGCCGCAGCGACGACACCTCTTACAGTACCGAACCGAGCGGCCGGGCGGTCGGCGACGCACGGTCTAACGCACGGCGGTATATGGGCGCCGGCGGTGAAATTTCGACGCCGCGCGGACTTAGCTGCTGCGGCGCACGGTAGTTACCTCCGCGTCAAAGATCTCGAGCTCCGTGTTGTTTTACGGCTCGGAGGTACGTACGGACCGCACGAACGGCAGAGTCCTCGAGATACAAAATTTCTTCGTCACGTATTCACCAATTCCTTCGCTATCCGGCCTCGAAACGATCGCCGAGAGCTTGGCGCACATTTGGCCGAATGTCGGCAAGACGCCCGAAAGATCTCAAAAAGAGAACCAAAGTTCTCGTAGTAAGCGCGAAGCTAAATTCTCTCAAAAGCGTTCTAGTGCGAACGACACTTTTGTACGCACCGCAGTGCTTCGCCGAGCTCGGTTATACATACGCCGTAACGCTACGGTACGACCAGACCGAGAGCTCGCATGCATCGTGTTGTGCACGAGTCGCCGCAGCGACGACACCTCTTACAGTACCGAGCGGCCGGGCGGTCGGCGACGCACGGTCTAACGCACGGCGGTATATGGGCGCCGGCGGTGAAATTTCGACGCCGCGCGGACTTAGGCGCTGCGGCGCACGGTAGTTACCTCCGCGTCAAAGATCTCGAGCTCCGTGTTGTTTTACGGCTCGGAGGTACGTACGGACCGCACGAACGGCAGAGTCCTCGAGATACAAAATTTCTTCGTCACGTATTCACCAATTCCTTCGCTATCCGGCCTCGAAACGATCGCCGAGAGCTTGGCGCACATTTGGCCGAATGTCGGCAAGACGCCCGAAAGATCTCAAAAAGAGAACCAAAGTTCTCGTAGTAAGCGCGAAGCTAAATTCTCTCAAAAGCGTTCTAGTGCGAACGACACTTTTGTACGCACCGCAGTGCTTCGCCGAGCTCGGTTATACATACGCCGTAACGCTACGGTACGACCAGACCGAGAGCTCGCATGCATCGTGTTGTGCACGAGTCGCCGCAGCGACGACACCTCTTACAGTACCGAACCGAGCGGCCGGGCGGTCGGCGACGCACGGTCTAACGCACGGCGGTATATGGGCGCCGGCGGTGAAATTTCGACGCCGCGCGGACTTAGCCGCTGCGGCGCACGGTAGTTACCTCCGCGTCAAAGATCTCGAGCTCCGTGTTGTTTTACGGCTCGGAGGTACGTACGGACCGCACGAACGGCAGAGTCCTCGAGATACAAAATTTCTTCGTCACGTATTCACCAATTCCTTCGCTATCCGGCCTCGAAACGATCGCCGAGAGCTTGGCGCACATTTGGCCGAATGTCGGCAAGACGCCCGAAAGATCTCAAAAAGAGAACCAAAGTTCTCGTAGTAAGCGCGAAGCTAAATTCTTTCAAAAAGCGTTCTAGTGCGAACGACACTTTTGTACGCACCGCAGTGCTTCGCCGAGCTCGGTTATACATACGCCGTAACGCTACGGTACGACCAGACCGAGAGCTCGCATGCACCGTGTTGTGCACGAGTCGCCGCAGCGACGACACCTCTTACAGTACCGAACCGAGCGGCCGGGCGGTCGGCGACGCACGGTCTAACGCACGGCGGTATATGGGCGCCGGCGGTGAAATTTCGACGCCGCGCGGACTTAGGCGCTGCGGCGCACGGTAGTTACCTCCGCGTCAAAGATCTCGAGCTCCGTGTTGTTTTACGGCTCGGAGGTACGTACGGACCGCACGAACGGCAGAGTCCTCGAGATACAAAATTTCTTCGTCACGTATTCACCAATTCCTTCGCTATCCGGCCTCGAAACGATCGCCGAGAGCTTGGCGCACATTTGGCCGAATGTCGGCAAGACGCCCGAAAGATCTCAAAAAGAGAACCAAAGTTCTCGTAGTAAGCGCGAAGCTAAATTCTCTCAAAAGCGTTCTAGTGCGAACGACACTTTTGTACGCACCGCAGTGCTTCGCCGAGCTCGGTTATACATACGCCGTAACGCTACGGTACGACCAGACCGAGAGCTCGCATGCACCGTGTTGTGCACGAGTCGCCGCAGCGACGACACCTCTTACAGTACCGAACCGAGCGGCCGGGCGGTCGGCGACGCACGGTCTAACGCACGGCGGTATATGGGCGCCGGCGGTGAAATTTCGACGCCGCGCGGACTTAGCCGCAGCGAAGTCCGCGAGCCTCGTGTTGCTTTTACCACGTAGTTACTTCCGAGCGGTCCGACCGTCAAAGTTCGCGAGCCTCGTGTTGCTTTTACCACGTAGTTACTTCCGAGCGGTTTGATCGGCAAAGTACGCGAGCCTCGTGTTGCTTTTACCACGTAGTTACTTCCGAGCGGTCCGACCGTCAAAGTCCGCGAGCCTCGTGTTGCTTTCGGCTCGGAGTTACTTCCGCGCGGTCCTAGCGGCAAAGTACGCGAGCCTCGTGTTGCTTTCGGGTCGGAGTTACTTCCGCGCGGTCCGATCGGCAAAGTACGCGAGCCTCGTGTTGCTTTCGGCTTGGATTTGCTTCCGCGCGGTCCTAGCGGCAAAGTACGCGAGCCTCGTGTTGCTTTCGGCTCGGAGTTACTTCCGCGCGGTCCTAGCGGCAAAGTACGCGCGCCTCGTGTTGCTTTCGGCTCGGTTACTCCGCGCGGTCCGATCGGCAAAGTACGCGAGCCTCGTGTTGCTTTCGGCTCGGAGTTACTTCCGCGCGGTCCTAGCGGCAAAGTACGCGAGCCTCGTGTTGCTTTCGGCTCGGAGTTACCCGCGCGGTCCAGCGGCAGCACACGAGCCTCGTGTTGCTTTCGGCTCGGAGTTACCGCGGTCCTGACAAAGTACGCGAGCCTCGTGTTGCTTTCGGCTCGGAGTTACTTCCGCGCGGTCCGATCGGCAAAGTACGCGAGCCTCGTGTTGCTTTCGGCTCGGAGTTACCCGAGCGGTCCGACGTCAAAGTCCGCGAGCCTCGTGTTGCTTTCGGCTCGGAGTTACTTCCGCGCGGTCCTAGCGGCAAAGTACGCGAGCCTCGTGTTGCTTTCGGCTCGGAGTTGCTTCCGCGCGGTCCTAGCGGCAAAGTACGCGAGCCTCGTGTTGCTTTCGGCTCGGAGTTACTTCCGCGCGGTCCTAGCGGCAAAGTACGCGAGCCTCGTGTTGCTTTCGGCTCGGAGTTACCTCCGCGCGGTCCGATCGGCAAAGTACGCGAGCCTCGTGTTGCTTTCGGCTCGGAGTTACTTCCGAGCGGTCCGAACGTCAAAGTACGCGAGCCTCGTGTTGCTTTCGGCTCGGAGTTACTTCCGCGCGGTCCTAGCGGCAAGTACGCGAGCCTCGTGTTGCTTTCGGCTCGGAGTTACTCCGCGCGGTCCGATCGGCAAAGTACGCGAGCCTCGTGTTGCTTTCGGCTCGAGCTTCCGCGCGGTCCTAGCGGCAAAGTACGCGAGCCTCGTGTTGCTTTCGGCTCGGAGTTACCTCCGCGCGGTCCGATC
>NW_027228805.1:77500-78868 GCF_019399895.1 Cardiocondyla obscurior | reverse complement strand
TTGATTTATAATTAAACCTTTCGTACTCATATATATCGCGCGCAATTAGCATTTCAGCATTATTATATAACGTTTTACTGGTATTTTATTTTGTTAGGATTGATTTAAACTGCGTAAATTTCTTTACAATTAAATGGAAAAACAAAAGTGATTACACAAGTCCGAGCGGTCCGACCGTCAAAGTACGCGAGCCTCGTGTTGCTTTCGGCTCGGAGTTACTTCGTTGTCCTAGCGACAAAGTACGCGAGCCCGTGCTGCTTTCGGCTCGGAGTTACTTCCGCGCGGTCCGATCGGCAAAGTACGCGAGAGTTCAGGTTAAGCTTTCGCCTGAGTTACCTGCGCGGTCCTATGGGCAAAGTACGCGAGCCTCGTGTTGCTTTTACCACGTAGTTACTTCCGAGCGGTCCGACCGTCAAAGTTCACCGCGAGCCTCGTGTTGCTTTTGGAACGTAGTTACCTGGCGGTTTGATCAAAAGTACGCGAGCCGTTGCTTTTACCACGT
This sequence comes from Cardiocondyla obscurior, assembly GCF_019399895.1. Classification (NCBI taxonomy): domain Eukaryota; kingdom Metazoa; phylum Arthropoda; class Insecta; order Hymenoptera; family Formicidae; genus Cardiocondyla; species Cardiocondyla obscurior. The sequence goes on along the minus strand of NW_027228805.1, from coordinate 78,366 downwards.
AGTTACTTCCCGAGCGGGTCCGACTGTCAAAGTCCGCGAGCCTGTGTTGCTTTCGGCTCGGAGTTACTTCCGCGCGGTCCCAGCGGCAAAGTACGCGAGCCTCGTGTTGCTTTCGGTCGGAGTTACTTCCGCGCGGTCCGATCGGCAAAGCACGAGCCTCGTGTTGCTTTCGGCTTGAGTTACTTCCGCGCGGTCCTAGCGGCAAAGTACGCGAGCCTCGTGTTGCTTTCTGGCTCGAGTTACTTCCTGCGCGTGGTCCTAGCGGCAAAGTACGCGAGCCTCGTGTTGCTTTCGGCTCGGAGTTACTTCCGCGCGGTCCGATCGGCAGTACGCGAGCCCGTGTTGCTTTCGGCTCGGAGTTACTTCCGCGCGGTCCTAGCGGCAGTACGCGAGCCTCGTGTTGCTTTCGGCCTGGAGTTTCCGCGCGGTCCTAGCGGCAAAGTACACGAGCCTCGTGTTGCTTTCGGCTCGGAGTTACTTCCGCGCGGTCCTAGCGACAAAGTACGCGAGCCTCGTGTTGCTTTCGGCTCGAGTTACTTCCGCGCGGTCCGATCGGCAAAGTACGCGAGCTCGTGTTGCTTTCGGCTCGGAGTTACTTCCGAGCGGTCCGACCGTCAAAGTCCGCGAGCTCCTGTTGCTTTCGGCTCGGAGTTACTTCCCCGCGCGGTCCTAGCGGCAAAGTACGCGAGCCTCGTGTTGCTTTCGGGTCGGAGTTACTCTGGCGCGGTCCGATCGGCAAAGTACGCGAGCCTGTGTTGCTTTCGGCTCGGAGTTACTTCCGCGCGGTCCTAGCGGCAAAGTACGCGAGCCTCGTGTTGCTTTCGGGTCGGAGTTACTTCCGCGCGGTCCGATCGGCAAAGTACGCG
>NW_027228805.1:52500-65000 GCF_019399895.1 Cardiocondyla obscurior | reverse complement strand
AGACCGAGAGCTCGCATGCATCGTGTTGTGCACGAGTCGCCTCAGCGACGACACCTCTTACAGTACCGAACCGAGCGGCCGGGCGGTCGGCGACGCACGGTCTAACGCACGGCGGTATATGGGCGCCGGCGGTGAAATTTCGACGCCGCGCGGACTTAGCCGCTGCGGCGCACGGTAGTTACCTCCGCGTCAAAGATCTCGAGCTCCGTGTTGTTTTACGGCTCGGAGGTACGTACGGACCGCACGAACGGCAGAGTCCTCGAGATACAAAATTTCTTCGTCAAGTATTCACCAATTCCTTCGCTATCCGGCCTCGAAACGATCGCCGAGAGCTTGGCGCACATTTGGCCGAATGTCGGCAAGACGCCCGAAAGATCTCAAAAAGAGAACCAAAGTTCTCGTAGTAAGCGCGAAGCTAAATTCTCTCAAAAGCGTTCTAGTGCGAACGACACTTTTGTACGCACCGCAGTGCTTCGCCGAGCTCGGTTATACATACGCCGTAACGCTACGGTACGACCAGACCGAGAGCTCGCATGCACCGTGTTGTGCACGAGTCGCCGCAGCGACGACACCTCTTACAGTACCGAACCGAGCGGCCGGGCGGTCGGCGACGCACGGTCTAACGCACGGCGGTATATGGGCGCCGGCGGTGAAATTTCGACGCCGCGCGGACTTAGCCGCTGCGGCGCACGGTAGTTACCTCCGCGTCAAAGATCTCGAGCTCCGTGTTGTTTTACGGCTCGGAGGTACGTACGGACCGCACGAACGGCAGAGTCCTCGAGATACAAAATTTCTTCGTCACGTATTCACCAATTCCTTCGCTATCCGGCCTCGAAACGATCGCCGAGAGCTTGGCGCACATTTGGCCGAATGTCGGCAAGACGCCCGAAAGATCTCAAAAAGAGAACCAAAGTTCTCGTAGTAAGCGCGAAGCTTCTCAAAAGCGTTCTAGTGCGAACGACACTTTTGTACGCACCGCAGTGCTTCGCCGAGCTCGGTTATACATACGCCGTAACGCTACGGTACGACCAGACCGAGAGCTCGCATGCATCGTGTTGTGCACGAGTCGCCGCAGCGACGACACCTCTTACAGTACCGAACCGAGCGGCCGGGCGGTCGGCGACGCACGGTCTAACGCACGGCGGTATATGGGCGCCGGCGGTGAAATTTCGACGCCGCGCGGACTTAGCCGCTGCGGCGCACGGTAGTTACCTCCGCGTCAAAGATCTCGAGCTCCGTGTTGTTTTACGGCTCGGAGGTACGTACGGACCGCACGAACGGCAGAGTCCTCGAGATACAAAATTTCTTCGTCACGTATTCACCAATTCCTTCGCTATCCGGCCTCGAAACGATCGCCGAGAGCTTGGCGCACATTTGGCCGAATGTCGGCAAGACGCCCGAAAGATCTCAAAAAGAGAACCAAAGTTCTCGTAGTAAGCGCGAAGCTAAATTCTCTCAAAAAGCGTTCTAGTGCGAACGACACTTTTGTACGCACCGCAGTGCTTCGCCGAGCTCGGTTATACATACGCCGTAACGCTACGGTACGACCAGACCGAGAGCTCGCATGCATCGTGTTGTGCACGAGTCGCCGCAGCGACGACACCTCTTACAGTACCGAACCGAGCGGCCGGGCGGTCGGCGACGCACGGTCTAACGCACGGCGGTATATGGGCGCCGGCGGTGAAATTTCGACGCCGCGCGGACTTAGCCGCTGCGGCGCACGGTAGTTACCTCCGCGTCAAAGATCTCGAGCTCCGTGTTGTTTTACGGCTCGGAGGTACGTACGGACCGCACGAACGGCAGAGTCCTCGAGATACAAAATTTCTTCGTCACGTATTCACCAATTCCTTCGCTATCCGGCCTCGAAACGATCGCCGAGAGCTTGGCGCACATTTGGCCGAATGTCGGCAAGACGCCCGAAAGATCTCAAAAAGAGAACCAAAGTTCTCGTAGTAAGCGCGAAGCTAAATTTTCTCAAAAAGCGTTCTAGTGCGAACGACACTTTTGTACGCACCGCAGTGCTTCGCCGAGCTCGGTTATACATACGCCGTAACGCTACGGTACGACCAGACCGAGAGCTCGCATGCATCGTGTTGTGCACGAGTCGCCGCAGCGACGACACCTCTTACAGTACCGAACCGAGCGGCCGGGCGGTCGGCGACGCACGGTCTAACGCACGGCGGTATATGGGCGCCGGCGGTGAAATTTCGACGCCGCGCGGACTTAGCTGCTGCGGCGCACGGTAGTTACCTCCGCGTCAAAGATCTCGAGCTCCGTGTTGTTTTACGGCTCGGAGGTACGTACGGACCGCACGAACGGCAGAGTCCTCGAGATACAAAATTTCTTCGTCACGTATTCACCAATTCCTTCGCTATCCGGCCTCGAAACGATCGCCGAGAGCTTGGCGCACATTTGGCCGAATGTCGGCAAGACGCCCGAAAGCTCAAAAAGAGAACCAAAGTTCTCGTAGTAAGCGCAAGCAAAATTCTTTAAAAGCTCTCTAGTGCGAACGACACTTTTGTACGCACCGCAGTGCTTCGCCGAGCTCGGTTATACATACGCCGTAACGCTACGGTACGACCAGACCGAGAGCTCGCATGCATCGTGTTGTGCACGAGTCGCCGCAGCGACGACACCTCTTACAGTACCGAACCGAGCGGCCGGGCGGTCGGCGACGCACGGTCTAACGCACGGCGGTATATGGGCGCCGGCGGTGAAATTTCGACGCCGCGCGGACTTAGCTGCTGCGGCGCACGGTAGTTACCTCCGCGTCAAAGATCTCGAGCTCCGTGTTGTTTTACGGCTCGGAGGTACGTACGGACCGCACGAACGGCAGAGTCCTCGAGATACAAAATTTCTTCGTCACGTATTCACCAATTCCTTCGCTATCCGGCCTCGAAACGATCGCCGAGAGCTTGGCGCACATTTGGCCGAATGTCGGCAAGACGCCCGAAAGATCTCAAAAAGAGAACCAAAGTTCTCGTAGTAAGCGCGAAGCTAAATTCTCTCAAAAAGCGTTCTAGTGCGAACGACACTTTTGTACGCACCGCAGTGCTTCGCCGAGCTCGGTTATACATACGCCGTAACGCTACGGTACGACCAGACCGAGAGCTCGCATGCACCGTGTTGTGCACGAGTCGCCGCAGCGACGACACCTCTTACAGTACCGAACCGAGCGGCCGGGCGGTCGGCGACGCACGGTCTAACGCACGGCGGTATATGGGCGCCGGCGGTGAAATTTCGACGCCGCGCGGACTTAGCTGCTGCGGCGCACGGTAGTTACCTCCGCGTCAAAGATCTCGAGCTCCGTGTTGTTTTACGGCTCGGAGGTACGTACGGACCGCACGAACGGCAGAGTCCTCGAGATACAAAATTTCTTCGTCACGTATTCACCAATTCCTTCGCTATCCGGCCTCGAAACGATCGCCGAGAGCTTGGCGCACATTTGGCCGAATGTCGGCAAGACGCCCGAAAGATCTCAAAAAGAGAACCAAAGTTCTCGTAGTAAGCGCGAAGCTAAATTCTCTCAAAAAGCGTTCTAGTGCGAACGACACTTTTGTACGCACCGCAGTGCTTCGCCGAGCTCGGTTATACATACGCCGTAACGCTACGGTACGACCAGACCGAGAGCTCGCATGCACCGTGTTGTGCACGAGTCGCCGCAGCGACGACACCTCTTACAGTACCGAACCGAGCGGCCGGGCGGTCGGCGACGCACGGTCTAACGCACGGCGGTATATGGGCGCCGGCGGTGAAATTTCGACGCCGCGCGGACTTAGCTGCTGCGGCGCACGGTAGTTACCTCCGCGTCAAAGATCTCGAGCTCCGTGTTGTTTTACGGCTCGGAGGTACGTACGGACCGCACGAACGGCAGAGTCCTCGAGATACAAAATTTCTTCGTCACGTATTCACCAATTCCTTCGCTATCCGGCCTCGAAACGATCGCCGAGAGCTTGGCGCACATTTGGCCGAATGTCGGCAAGACGCCCGAAAGATCTCAAAAAGAGAACCAAAGTTCTCGTAGTAAGCGCGAAGCTAAATTCTCTCAAAAGCGTTCTAGTGCGAACGACACTTTTGTACGCACCGCAGTGCTTCGCCGAGCTCGGTTATACATACGCCGTAACGCTACGGTACGACCAGACCGAGAGCTCGCATGCACCGTGTTGTGCACGAGTCGCCGCAGCGACGACACCTCTTACAGTACCGAACCGAGCGGCCGGGCGGTCGGCGACGCACGGTCTAACGCACGGCGGTATATGGGCGCCGGCGGTGAAATTTCGACGCCGCGCGGACTTAGCCGCTGCGGCGCACGGTAGTTACCTCCGCGTCAAAGATCTCGAGCTCCGTGTTGTTTTACGGCTCGGAGGTACGTACGGACCGCACGAACGGCAGAGTCCTCGAGATACAAAATTTCTTCGTCACGTATTCACCAATTCCTTCGCTATCCGGCCTCGAAACGATCGCCGAGAGCTTGGCGCACATTTGGCCGAATGTCGGCAAGACGCCCGAAAGATCTCAAAAAGAGAACCAAAGTTCTCGTAGTAAGCGCGAAGCTAAATTCTCTCAAAAGCGTTCTAGTGCGAACGACACTTTTGTACGCACCGCAGTGCTTCGCCGAGCTCGGTTATACATACGCCGTAACGCTACGGTACGACCAGACCGAGAGCTCGCATGCACCGTGTTGTGCACGAGTCGCCGCAGCGACGACACCTCTTACAGTACCGAACCGAGCGGCCGGGCGGTCGGCGACGCACGGTCTAACGCACGGCGGTATATGGGCGCCGGCGGTGAAATTTCGACGCCGCGCGGACTTAGCCGCTGCGGCGCACGGTAGTTACCTCCGCGTCAAAGATCTCGAGCTCCGTGTTGTTTTACGGCTCGGAGGTACGTACGGACCGCACGAACGGCAGAGTCCTCGAGATACAAAATTTCTTCGTCACGTATTCACCAATTCCTTCGCTATCCGGCCTCGAAACGATCGCCGAGAGCTTGGCGCACATTTGGCCGAATGTCGGCAAGACGCCCGAAAGATCTCAAAAAGAGTACCAAAGTTCTCGTAGTAAGCGCAAGCTAAATTCTTTAAAAGCGTTCTAGTGCGAACGACACTTTTGTACGCACCGCAGTGCTTCGCCGAGCTCGGTTATACATACGCCGTAACGCTACGGTACGACCAGACCGAGAGCTCGCATGCATCGTGTTGTGCACGAGTCGCCGCAGCGACGACACCTCTTACAGTACCGAACCGAGCGGCCGGGCGGTCGGCGACGCACGGTCTAACGCACGGCGGTATATGGGCGCCGGCGGTGAAATTTCGACGCCGCGCGGACTTAGCTGCTGCGGCGCACGGTAGTTACCTCCGCGTCAAAGATCTCGAGCTCCGTGTTGTTTTACGGCTCGGAGGTACGTACGGACCGCACGAACGGCAGAGTCCTCGAGATACAAAATTTCTTCGTCACGTATTCACCAATTCCTTCGCTATCCGGCCTCGAAACGATCGCCGAGAGCTTGGCGCACATTTGGCCGAATGTCGGCAAGACGCCCGAAAGATCTCAAAAAGAGAACCAAAGTTCTCGTAGTAAGCGCGAAGCTAAATTCTCTCAAAAAGCGTTCTAGTGCGAACGACACTTTTGTACGCACCGCAGTGCTTCGCCGAGCTCGGTTATACATACGCCGTAACGCTACGGTACGACCAGACCGAGAGCTCGCATGCACCGTGTTGTGCACGAGTCGCCGCAGCGACGACACCTCTTACAGTACCGAACCGAGCGGCCGGGCGGTCGGCGACGCACGGTCTAACGCACGGCGGTATATGGGCGCCGGCGGTGAAATTTCGACGCCGCGCGGACTTAGCTGCTGCGGCGCACGGTAGTTACCTCCGCGTCAAAGATCTCGAGCTCCGTGTTGTTTTACGGCTCGGAGGTACGTACGGACCGCACGAACGGCAGAGTCCTCGAGATACAAAATTTCTTCGTCACGTATTCACCAATTCCTTCGCTATCCGGCCTCGAAACGATCGCCGAGAGCTTGGCGCACATTTGGCCGAATGTCGGCAAGACGCCCGAAAGATCTCAAAAAGAGAACCAAAGTTCTCGTAGTAAGCGCGAAGCTAAATTCTCTCAAAAGCGTTCTAGTGCGAACGACACTTTTGTACGCACCGCAGTGCTTCGCCGAGCTCGGTTATACATACGCCGTAACGCTACGGTACGACCAGACCGAGAGCTCGCATGCACCGTGTTGTGCACGAGTCGCCGCAGCGACGACACCTCTTACAGTACCGAACCGAGCGGCCGGGCGGTCGGCGACGCACGGTCTAACGCACGGCGGTATATGGGCGCCGGCGGTGAAATTTCGACGCCGCGCGGACTTAGCCGCTGCGGCGCACGGTAGTTACCTCCGCGTCAAAGATCTCGAGCTCCGTGTTGTTTTACGGCTCGGAGGTACGTACGGACCGCACGAACGGCAGAGTCCTCGAGATACAAAATTTCTTCGTCACGTATTCACCAATTCCTTCGCTATCCGGCCTCGAAACGATCGCCGAGAGCTTGGCGCACATTTGGCCGAATGTCGGCAAGACGCCCGAAAGATCTCAAAAAGAGAACCAAAGTTCTCGTAGTAAGCGCGAAGCTAAATTCTCTCAAAAGCGTTCTAGTGCGAACGACACTTTTGTACGCACCGCAGTGCTTCGCCGAGCTCGGTTATACATACGCCGTAACGCTACGGTACGACCAGACCGAGAGCTCGCATGCATCGTGTTGTGCACGAGTCGCCGCAGCGACGACACCTCTTACAGTACCGAACCGAGCGGCCGGGCGGTCGGCGACGCACGGTCTAACGCACGGCGGTATATGGGCGCCGGCGGTGAAATTTCGACGCCGCGCGGACTTAGCCGCTGCGGCGCACGGTAGTTACCTCCGCGTCAAAGATCTCGAGCTCCGTGTTGTTTTACGGCTCGGAGGTACGTACGGACCGCACGAACGGCAGAGTCCTCGAGATACAAAATTTCTTCGTCACGTATTCACCAATTCCTTCGCTATCCGGCCTCGAAACGATCGCCGAGAGCTTGGCGCACATTTGGCCGAATGTCGGCAAGACGCCCGAAAGATCTCAAAAAGAGAACCAAAGTTCTCGTAGTAAGCGCGAAGCTAAATTCTCTCAAAAGCGTTCTAGTGCGAACGACACTTTTGTACGCACCGCAGTGCTTCGCCGAGCTCGGTTATACATACGCCGTAACGCTACGGTACGACCAGACCGAGAGCTCGCATGCATCGTGTTGTGCACGAGTCGCCGCAGCGACGACACCTCTTACAGTACCGAACCGAGCGGCCGGGCGGTCGGCGACGCACGGTCTAACGCACGGCGGTATATGGGCGCCGGCGGTGAAATTTCGACGCCGCGCGGACTTAGCCGCTGCGGCGCACGGTAGTTACCTCCGCGTCAAAGATCTCGAGCTCCGTGTTGTTTTACGGCTCGGAGGTACGTACGGACCGCACGAACGGCAGAGTCCTCGAGATACAAAATTTCTTCGTCACGTATTCACCAATTCCTTCGCTATCCGGCCTCGAAACGATCGCCGAGAGCTTGGCGCACATTTGGCCGAATGTCGGCAAGACGCCCGAAAGATCTCAAAAAGAGAACCAAAGTTCTCGTAGTAAGCGCGAAGCTAAATTCTCTCAAAAGCGTTCTAGTGCGAACGACACTTTTGTACGCACCGCAGTGCTTCGCCGAGCTCGGTTATACATACGCCGTAACGCTACGGTACGACCAGACCGAGAGCTCGCATGCATCGTGTTGTGCACGAGTCGCCGCAGCGACGACACCTCTTACAGTACCGAACCGAGCGGCCGGGCGGTCGGCGACGCACGGTCTAACGCACGGCGGTATATGGGCGCCGGCGGTGAAATTTCGACGCCGCGCGGACTTAGCTGCTGCGGCGCACGGTAGTTACCTCCGCGTCAAAGATCTCGAGCTCCGTGTTGTTTTACGGCTCGGAGGTACGTACGGACCGCACGAACGGCAGAGTCCTCGAGATACAAAATTTCTTCGTCACGTATTCACCAATTCCTTCGCTATCCGGCCTCGAAACGATCGCCGAGAGCTTGGCGCACATTTGGCCGAATGTCGGCAAGACGCCCGAAAGATCTCAAAAAGAGAACCAAAGTTCTCGTAGTAAGCGCGAAGCTAAATTCTCTCAAAAGCGTTCTAGTGCGAACGACACTTTTGTACGCACCGCAGTGCTTCGCCGAGCTCGGTTATACATACGCCGTAACGCTACGGTACGACCAGACCGAGAGCTCGCATGCACCGTGTTGTGCACGAGTCGCCGCAGCGACGACACCTCTTACAGTACCGAACCGAGCGGCCGGGCGGTCGGCGACGCACGGTCTAACGCACGGCGGTATATGGGCGCCGGCGGTGAAATTTCGACGCCGCGCGGACTTAGGCGCTGCGGCGCACGGTAGTTACCTCCGCGTCAAAGATCTCGAGCTCCGTGTTGTTTTACGGCTCGGAGGTACGTACGGACCGCACGAACGGCAGAGTCCTCGAGATACAAAATTTCTTCGTCACGTATTCACCAATTCCTTCGCTATCCGGCCTCGAAACGATCGCCGAGAGCTTGGCGCACATTTGGCCGAATGTCGGCAAGACGCCCGAAAGATCTCAAAAAGAGAACCAAAGTTCTCGTAGTAAGCGCGAAGCTAAATTCTCTCAAAAGCGTTCTAGTGCGAACGACACTTTTGTACGCACCGCAGTGCTTCGCCGAGCTCGGTTATACATACGCCGTAACGCTACGGTACGACCAGACCGAGAGCTCGCATGCACCGTGTTGTGCACGAGTCGCCGCAGCGACGACACCTCTTACAGTACCGAACCGAGCGGCCGGGCGGTCGGCGACGCACGGTCTAACGCACGGCGGTATATGGGCGCCGGCGGTGAAATTTCGACGCCGCGCGGACTTAGCCGCAGCGAAGTCCGCGAGCCTCGTGTTGCTTTTACCACGTAGTTACTTCCGAGCGGTCCGACCGTCAAAGTTCGCGAGCCTCGTGTTGCTTTGGAACGTAGTTACTTCCGAGCGGTTTGATCGGCAAAGTACGCGAGCCTCGTGTTGCTTTTACCACGTAGTTACTTCCGAGCGGTCCGACCGTCAAAGTCCGCGAGCCTCGTGTTGCTTTCGGCTCGGAGTTACTTCCGCGCGGTCCTAGCGGCAAAGTACGCGAGCCTCGTGTTGCTTTCGGGTCGGAGTTACTTCCGCGCGGTCCGATCGGCAAAGTACGCGAGCCTCGTGTTGCTTTCGGCTTGAGTTACTCCGCGCGGTCCTAGCGGCAAAGTACGCGAGCCTCGTGTTGCTTTCGGCTCGGAGTTACTTCCGCGCGGTCCTAGCGGCAAAGTACGCGAGCCTCGTGTTGCTTTCGGCTCCGAGTTACTTCCGCGCGGTCCGATCGGCAAAGTACGCGAGCCTCGTGTTGCTTTCGGCTCGGAGTTACTTCCGCGCGGTCCTAGCGGCAAAGTACGCGAGCCTCGTGTTGCTTTCGGCTCGGAGTTACTTCCGCGCGGTCCTAGCGGCAAAGTACACGAGCCTCGTGTTGCTTTCGGCTCGGAGTTACTTCCGCGCGGTCCTAGCGACAAAGTACGCGAGCCTCGTGTTGCTTTCGGCTCGGAGTTACTTCCGCGCGGTCCGATCGGCAAAGTACGCGAGCCTCGTGTTGCTTTCGGCTCGGAGTTACTTCCGAGCGGTCCGACCGTCAAAGTCCGCGAGCCTCGTGTTGCTTTCGGCTCGGAGTTACTTCCGCGCGGTCCTAGCGGCAAAGTACGCGAGCCTCGTGTTGCTTTCGGGTCGGAGTTACTTCCGCGCGGTCCGATCGGCAAAGTACGCGAGCCTCGTGTTGCTTTCGGCTCGGAGTTACTTCCGCGCGGTCCTAGCGGCAAAGTACGCGAGCCTCGTGTTGCTTTCGGGTCGGAGTTACTTCCGCGCGGTCCGATCGGCAAAGTACGCGAGCCTCGTGTTGCTTTCGGCTTGGAGTTAGTTCCGCGCGGTCCTAGCGGCAAAGTACGCGAGCCTCGTGTTGCTTTCGGCTCGGAGTTACTTCCGCGCGGTCCTAGCGGCAAAGTACGCGAGCCTCGTGTTGCTTTCGGCTCGGAGTTACTTCCGCGCGGTCCGATCGGCAAAGTACGCGAGCCTCGTGTTGCTTTCGGCTCGGAGTTACTTCCGCGCGGTCCTAGCGGCAAAGTACGCGAGCCTCGTGTTGCTTTCGGCTCGTAGCTACTTTCGAGCGGTTCGGACAACAAAGTCCGCGAGCCCTGTGTTACTACTGCTCGGGGCTGCTTCCGGACGTTTCGGGCAATCAACTTTTGTTCTCCGTATTGTTTTTAAGCTATCTTAGCTATTTTCTCGTAAAAGTTAAATTTTCGCGTTTTGTGCTGTTTTTTCGAGCTCTCTGCTGGCGATCGTCTATGTTCTTAAATCTCGTGTTATTTTCTTGAGCTCTTCGTAATTTCGGCCGACGAGCGGCTAAGTTTACGAGTTTTGTGTTGCTTTCTGCACGTAGTTACTTCCGAGCGGTCCGACCGTCAAAGTACGCGAGCCTCGTGTTGCTTTCGGCTCGGAGTTACTTCCGCGCGGTCCTAGCGACAAAGTACGCGAGCCTCGTGTTGCTTTCGGCTCGGAGTTACTTCCGCGCGGTCCGATCGGCAAAGTACGCGAGCCTCGTGTTGCTTTCGGCTCGGAGTTACTTCCGCGCGGTCCTAGCGGCAAAGTACGCGAGCCTCGTGTTGCTTTTACCACGTAGTTACTTCCGAGCGGTCCGACCGTCAAAGTTCGCGAGCCTCGTGTTGCTTTTGGAACGTAGTTACTTCCGAGCGGTTTGATCGGCAAAGTACGCGAGCCTCGTGTTGCTTTTACCACGTAGTTACTTCCGAGCGGTCCGACCGTCAAAGTCCGCGAGCCTCGTGTTGCTTTCGGCTCGGAGTTACTTCCGCGCGGTCCTAGCGGCAAAGTACGCGAGCCTCGTGTTGCTTTCGGGTCGGAGTTACCTCCGCGCGGTCCGATCGGCAAAGTACGCGAGCCTCGTGTTGCTTTCGGCTTGGAGTTACTTCCGCGCGGTCCTAGCGGCAAAGTACGCGAGCCTCGTGTTGCTTTCGGCTCGGAGTTACTTCCGCGCGGTCCTAGCGGCAAAGTACGCGAGCCTCGTGTTGCTTTCGGCTCGGAGTTACTTCCGCGCGGTCCGATCGGCAAAGTACGCGAGCCTCGTGTTGCTTTCGGCTCGGAGTTACTTCCGCGCGGTCCTAGCGGCAAAGTACGCGAGCCTCGTGTTGCTTTCGGCTCGGAGTTACTTCCGCGCGGTCCTAGCGGCAAAGTACACGAGCCTCGTGTTGCTTTCGGCTCGGAGTTACTTCCGCGCGGTCCTAGCGACAAAGTACGCGAGCCTCGTGTTGCTTTCGGCTCGGAGTTACTTCCGCGCGGTCCGATCGGCAAAGTACGCGAGCCTCGTGTTGCTTTCGGCTCGGAGTTACTTCCGAGCGGTCCGACCGTCAAAGTCCGCGAGCCTCGTGTTGCTTTCGGCTCGGAGTTACTTCCGCGCGGTCCTAGCGGCAAAGTACGCGAGCCTCGTGTTGCTTTCGGGTCGGAGTTACTTCCGCGCGGTCCGATCGGCAAAGTACGCGAGCCTCGTGTTGCTTTCGGCTCGGAGTTACTTCCGCGCGGTCCTAGCGGCAAAGTACGCGAGCCTCGTGTTGCTTTCGGGTCGGAGTTACTTCCGCGCGGTCCGATCGGCAAAGTACGCGAGCCTCGTGTTGCTTTCGGCTTTGAGTTACTTCCGCGCGGTCCTAGCGGCAAAGTACGCGAGCCTCGTGTTGCTTTCGGCTCGGAGTTACTTCCGCGCGGTCCTAGCGGCAAAGTACGCGAGCCTCGTGTTGCTTTCGGCTCGGAGTTACTTCCGCGCGGTCCGATCGGCAAAGTACGCGAGCCTCGTGTTGCTTTCGGCTCGGAGTTACTTCCGCGCGGTCCTAGCGGCAAAGTACGCGAGCCTCGTGTTGCTTTCGGCTTGTAGCTACTCTCGAGCGGTTCGGACAACAAAGTCCGCGAGCCCTGTGTTACTACTGCTCGGGGCTGCTTCCGAACGTTTCGGGCAATCAACTTTTTGTTCTCCGTATTGTTTTTTTAAGCTATCTTAGCTATTTTCTCGTAAAAGTTAAATTTTCGCGTTTTGTGCTGTTTTTTCGAGCTCTCTGCTGGCGATCGTCTATGTTCTTAAATCTCGTGTTATTTTCTTGAGCTCTTCGTAATTTCGGCCGACGAGCGGCTAAGTTTACGAGTTTTGTGTTGCTTTCTGCACGTAGTTACTTCCGAGCGGTCCGACCGTCAAAGTACGCGAGCCTCGTGTTGCTTTCGGCTCGGAGTTACTTCCGCGCGGTCCTAGCGACAAAGTACGCGAGCCTCGTGTTGCTTTCGGCTCGGAGTTACTTCCGCGCGGTCCGATCGGCAAAGTACGCGAGCCTCGTGTTGC
>NW_027228805.1:45000-47500 GCF_019399895.1 Cardiocondyla obscurior | reverse complement strand
TAGGTATCGCTGATCCCAATGACTCGCGTACATGTTAGACTCCTTGGTCCGTGTTTCAAGACGGGTCCTAAGAGTACCCAAAGCAGTAGCGTCGCCGACCGGTATCGGTCCCCGAGTTGCCCCGGGGAACGTTTGCAGGCCTGTCGAAGGTTAACCGTACGACCAACAGCGGGCCAGGACCGGTGACGGCGCTAGGTCCGTAAGCCTCCGTGTACCGTGGCGCGCGCTTGCGACGGCCTCGACGCACTCCCGCGTGCGTGAGAGCTGCGGCCTGATACCTTGCGTGTACCGCCGGGCAGCCGGCCGGGCGACCGAGGGTTTGACGGCGTGCCGTGTTACCGGCGACGCGTCAGACACCGCACCCGGGCCGTAGACCGACACCCAGCGGGTCGCGACGTTCTACTAGGGGAGAAGTGCACGACGACGAAAACGCCGGACATCGGCGCGCGGCAGCGTGCCCGCGCGCGAGCCGTGAGGCCCCGCGGGGCATCGCCCACCGACGCGAAGCCAGCGTCGCTGACGATGAATCTCCCGTTCGATCTTTGGGTTTCTTAGGTTTACCCCTGAACGGTTTCACGTACTCTTGAACTCTCTCTTCAAAGTTCTTTTCAACTTTCCCTCACGGTACTTGTTCGCTATCGGTCTCGTGGTCGTATTTAGCCTTAGATGGAGTTTACCACCCACTTAGAGCTGCACTCTCAAGCAACCCGACTCTAAGGAGAGATCCTCCCGAGACGCGCACCGGTCGCTACGGGCCTGGCACCCTCTGCGGGTAAGTGGCCCCATTCAAGATGGACTTGGACGCGACGCGGCACCTCGGGATAAGCGGACCCTCCCAAACACCACATTTCCCTGCGGCGGAACCGCGGGATTCGGTGCTGGGCTCTTTCCTGTTCGCTCGCCGCTACTAAGGAAATCCTGGTTAGTTTCTTTTCCTCCGCTTAATAATATGCTTAAATTCAGCGGGTGATCTCGCCTGCTCTGAGGTCGTCAAAAGAAATTGTCGTGAGGCTGTACTATATATATAATACGAAGAAGGCGAGACGACGACGACGACGACGCGAGAGAAAAGAGAAACGCAACGCGGCGAAACGCCGCGCGCGAGCGCTTGGTTAGACTACGCCGCGTGCCCCGGTCAAGAGCTGCTACCATACATAGCGCTTTCGTGGACTCGGGAACACGCGCGGTCGACCCGCGCGCGATCTCTCACCTCGCACACACTTTTGCTGCGCAGGGGGCGATCGGTGCACGCAAAATATTTGAAAGAAGAGACGAAGGGAAAATGAGAAAACGAACGAGGCAGAGAGAACAACCGCGAGAGCGTGGTGGTCTTTCGTCGACGTTGCGTCAACCGCGCCGCGATCCGCGCGCCCGCGCGCGCCAACCAACCGACCACGACGACAACTGGCCAGCCAGCCCGACGCGAACGTCGGAGGCCGGTTTGCGCGTCGTGGTGGCGTCGGCAACGCGACTGCGGCGGCGGCCGGCAGCAGCTGCAGCGGCGACGACCACTCTCTCTCTTATAATACGGTCAGGTTCTCTCGTATCTTTGCTTCGTCGTATATATCTCTAAAATCCCTCCTCTCGAGTTTCCTTTGCGTTGGCGGCGGTAAAGCGACGATATGCGCTCTGTGCAGAAGGAGAACGAGGAGGCGCGCGATTATCTCGCGGCCTCTATTCTCCTCTCCGATCTTCATTCGAAGAAGGAGAGGAAAACTCAAACTCGGTTCTCCGCGCTCCTTATGAACTACTCCGTGGATCAGCCTTGATCCCGCGCGCGCCGCAAGCGGCACACAGGCCACCTTCCGGGAGTACAAGCGCGAACGAATTGTCGGCTTGTTTCACTCCGGGCGGCGGCGCGCGAGAGGCAGATCTACTCTTTTTCGTTCGGCGCGTATATACGTATAACGTATAAACTCCTTGCAAGAGCTCGCCACGTTTATCACCACCGCGCACGTCCTTCCCTCCCGTGCGTGTGTGTGTGCGTGCGTCTCTCTGCGATTCTCGATCGCATCTTTCGGTCGGTCGTCGTTCATTCGTTCGACCCTCAAACCTCGTTATTTCGGACGACGCCCAACAGGGGCGCGAGAGTACGCCGCCGTTCCGCGAGTATAGAGAGAGCGCGCGCAGAGAGCGCGAGAGCCTTCGTAAAACCCTGATGGAATCCAGCAACTCGCCGCGTGGATAGCGTGCGTAGTGTGCCTGATACCCCGGGGAAGGCGTCATCGACGACTCCTCGCTTCTCTTCTTCTCGTGGATGCGGGTATAACTCTCGCCGGCCGCCGCGATCGGGCGAACGTCCAACGAATCGCTCGTACGCGGCCGTCGAAACGGCGCGCGCAAGCAGTTTGTCTTCGATAAAACGACCCTCAGCCAGGCGTGGTCCGGGAATTGTATCCGTGGACCGCAATGTGCGTTCGAAATGTCGATGTTCATGTGTCCTGCAGTTCACAAGTTGACGCGCAATTAGCTGCGTTCTTCATCGACCCACGAGCCAAGT
>NW_027228805.1:37500-40000 GCF_019399895.1 Cardiocondyla obscurior | reverse complement strand
GAGAGCTTGGCGCACATTTGGCCGAATGTCGGCAAGACGCCCGAAAGATCTCAAAAAGAGAACCAAAGTTCTCGTAGTAAGCGCGAAGCTAAATTCTCTCAAAAAGCGTTCTAGTGCGAACGACACTTTTGTACGCACCGCAGTGCTTCGCCGAGCTCGGTTATACATACGCCGTAACGCTACGGTACGACCAGACCGAGAGCTCGCATGCACCGTGTTGTGCACGAGTCGCCGCAGCGACGACACCTCTTACAGTACCGAACCGAGCGGCCGGGCGGTCGGCGACGCACGGTCTAACGCACGGCGGTATATGGGCGCCGGCGGTGAAATTTCGACGCCGCGCGGACTTAGCCGCTGCGGCGCACGGTAGTTACCTCCGCGTCAAAGATCTCGAGCTCCGTGTTGTTTTACGGCTCGGAGGTACGTACGGACCGCACGAACGGCAGAGTCCTCGAGATACAAAATTTCTTCGTCACGTATTCACCAATTCCTTCGCTATCCGGCCTCGAAACGATCGCCGAGAGCTTGGCGCACATTTGGCCGAATGTCGGCAAGACGCCCGAAAGATCTCAAAAAGAGAACCAAAGTTCTCGTAGTAAGCGCGAAGCTAAATTCTCTCAAAAGCGTTCTAGTGCGAACGACACTTTTGTACGCACCGCAGTGCTTCGCCGAGCTCGGTTATACATACGCCGTAACGCTACGGTACGACCAGACCGAGAGCTCGCATGCATCGTGTTGTGCACGAGTCGCCGCAGCGACGACACCTCTTACAGTACCGAACCGAGCGGCCGGGCGGTCGGCGACGCACGGTCTAACGCACGGCGGTATATGGGCGCCGGCGGTGAAATTTCGACGCCGCGCGGACTTAGCCGCTGCGGCGCACGGTAGTTACCTCCGCGTCAAAGATCTCGAGCTCCGTGTTGTTTTACGGCTCGGAGGTACGTACGGACCGCACGAACGGCAGAGTCCTCGAGATACAAAATTTCTTCGTCACGTATTCACCAATTCCTTCGCTATCCGGCCTCGAAACGATCGCCGAGAGCTTGGCGCACATTTGGCCGAATGTCGGCAAGACGCCCGAAAGATCTCAAAAAGAGAACCAAAGTTCTCGTAGTAAGCGCGAAGCTAAATTCTCTCAAAAGCGTTCTAGTGCGAACGACACTTTTGTACGCACCGCAGTGCTTCGCCGAGCTCGGTTATACATACGCCGTAACGCTACGGTACGACCAGACCGAGAGCTCGCATGCATCGTGTTGTGCACGAGTCGCCGCAGCGACGACACCTCTTACAGTACCGAACCGAGCGGCCGGGCGGTCGGCGACGCACGGTCTAACGCACGGCGGTATATGGGCGCCGGCGGTGAAATTTCGACGCCGCGCGGACTTAGCCGCTGCGGCGCACGGTAGTTACCTCCGCGTCAAAGATCTCGAGCTCCGTGTTGTTTTACGGCTCGGAGGTACGTACGGACCGCACGAACGGCAGAGTCCTCGAGATACAAAATTTCTTCGTCACGTATTCACCAATTCCTTCGCTATCCGGCCTCGAAACGATCGCCGAGAGCTTGGCGCACATTTGGCCGAATGTCGGCAAGACGCCCGAAAGATCTCAAAAGAGAACCAAAGTTCTCGTAGTAAGCGCGAAGCTAAATTCTCTCAAAAAGCGTTCTAGTGCGAACGACACTTTTGTACGCACCGCAGTGCTTCGCCGAGCTCGGTTATACATACGCCGTAACGCTACGGTACGACCAGACCGAGAGCTCGCATGCATCGTGTTGTGCACGAGTCGCCGCAGCGACGACACCTCTTACAGTACCGAACCGAGCGGCCGGGCGGTCGGCGACGCACGGTCTAACGCACGGCGGTATATGGGCGCCGGCGGTGAAATTTCGACGCCGCGCGGACTTAGCCGCTGCGGCGCACGGTAGTTACCTCCGCGTCAAAGATCTCGAGCTCCGTGTTGTTTTACGGCTCGGAGGTACGTACGGACCGCACGAACGGCAGAGTCCTCGAGATACAAAATTTCTTCGTCACGTATTCACCAATTCCTTCGCTATCCGGCCTCGAAACGATCGCCGAGAGCTTGGCGCACATTTGGCCGAATGTCGGCAAGACGCCCGAAAGATCTCAAAAAGAGAACCAAAGTTCTCGTAGTAAGCGCGAAGCTAAATTCTCTCAAAAAGCGTTCTAGTGCGAACGACACTTTTGTACGCACCGCAGTGCTTCGCCGAGCTCGGTTATACATACGCCGTAACGCTACGGTACGACCAGACCGAGAGCTCGCATGCACCGTGTTGTGCACGAGTCGCCGCAGCGACGACACCTCTTACAGTACCGAACCGAGCGGCCGGGCGGTCGGCGACGCACGGTCTAACGCACGGCGGTATATGGGCGCCGGCGGTGAAATTTCGACGCCGCGCGGACTTAGCCGCAGCGAAGTCCGCGAGCCTCGTGTTGCTTTTACCACGTAGTTACTTCCGAGCGGTCCGACCGTCAAAGTTCGC
>NW_027228805.1:27500-32500 GCF_019399895.1 Cardiocondyla obscurior | reverse complement strand
GATTTATACTTTTTCCGATGATACCGCAGGAGTGTATCGAGTAACAGTGTATTATCTGCACATCCGTCTGTTGACCTGAATGCTCTCTGTCTTGGGTCGATGTCGAGAGTTTCCTCTAGTCTTTTGCTAGATCTTGTGCAGTCCTCTTAGTAGTACTGGAGGGATCGTTATTGGTCTAAAGTCCCCTGGTTCTCTGGCCTCCTTTTTCTTTGGTATAAACATCGTTCTTGACAGTAGTATGTCTGTTGGTGGGGTCTCGCACCACATGAAGAGATTGTACAGTCTTAGTATTACGTTGGTTGGAATTGATCTGTACAATCTTGCTGAGACACCATCTGGTCCCGGCGCCGTTGTATACGGGATCCGTGCTGTTCTCAATTCATCTTTCTGTATTGGGTTCCAGATTTCGTCCCTGCTTGGTTCCATGTTTCTTTCTGGGGCTTGGTTCCCTTCCGTTTTTATTATCTGCTTCCAGTATGGCTCCATTATCTCTCTAGGCGGCTGTTTGATTGCTCCTGTTTGTTCTAGGATGCTTGTTATGCATCTGCGCCTATCTTTCTTCCACATGGTTTGTGTCCATCCATATTCTCGTCTTCTTTTCCTCTTCTTACTCTGCGCTATTGGTGGTGTGGCTCCTTCTCTGCTTTGTTTTTGATTTGGCGGTGGTGGAAAGATCTCTTTTAGATATAGTGCTACTTTTTGTGTTGTGACTTCTTTGCCAGCTGTTCGGGCTTCCATTGCAATTTTATGTAGCTTCTTTTCTTTAAAGTCTTCTGCTCTTGGTGTTCTGAATGACTCTAGGAAATCTAGGATTTTATTCCCCAGTTCGTCATTTTCATTTTCTTCTTCATCTTCTTCTAGGGTCTCCTCTGCTTGGTTGGTCATCTCAGCTATCAAGTTTAGTACCATTGTTTTGTACTCTTGTTGTTTCCTTTTTCCTTTGATAGCTTCGATTGTTCTCTGAGGAAAGTATTGTTGGAGTTCTTGATTCATGAATCTTGGTTGTTCTTCTATGGTCAGTTGTGCTTCTCGTCTTGCCATTAGTACTGATTCTTCATGCGTCCATCTGGTCTTGTCTCCTGTCGGGATTGCTCTCGAGTCGTACCAGTCTTTGTGAGTACGTTGTTCGTGTACTCCTCTTCCTCTAGTGGTTTGAAATGTTCGGTTGCATCCGGGGAATCCACATCTGTAGCCGGCCAGTGGTCCACTTTCCTGGTCAGTTGGTGTGAGGAGGCCAGTGGGCCCCTCACGTTCATCCGAGGCTTGGTTTCGTGTGTTTGCAGGGCCAACTAATACGAGCGGAGGGGCTGGCAACCCCAAGGCTCGGTGGCGCCGAGATCCCCCTCTCACCTGACATCTCACTGCCTAGGCAGGATAGTCAGGTGGCGAGCCCCTAATTTTTTCATTAGGGGAGGTTCGACTTGATGCCCCCTCCGAAAATTCCGAAGAGGGGCGCATCCTGCAGCCATGGCGTCCCTTTCCCCGAATCCGCATCCAGATCACCGAGAAAAACACCTCGGGTATACCGCCACCCTGGCGGGACCCGAACTCGGGTCTCCAGATTACGAATCCAGGGTCTAGTAACCACGACCACTGACTCGCCTTAAGAGAGTCATAGTTACTCCCGCCGTTTACCCGCGCTTGCTTGAATTTCTTCACGTTGACATTCAGAGCACTGGGCAGAAATCACATTGCGTCAACACCCGCGAGGGCCATCGCAATGCTTTGTTTTAATTAGACAGTCGGATTACCCTAGTCCGTGCCAGTTCTGAGCTGAGCGTTGAATGGCGGCCGAAGAGGACGACCACGACGGCTCGCGCCGCCACGGAAGCCTCGCAGCAAGGAAGATCCGCG
This sequence comes from Cardiocondyla obscurior, assembly GCF_019399895.1. Taxonomy (NCBI): domain Eukaryota; kingdom Metazoa; phylum Arthropoda; class Insecta; order Hymenoptera; family Formicidae; genus Cardiocondyla; species Cardiocondyla obscurior. The sequence continues at coordinate 30,646 of NW_027228805.1, read as the reverse complement.
GGAGGCCAAGGCACGGGACCGAGCTCGGATCCCTGAACCGGCGCGAGAACGCCGATAGTTCACCTCGCCCAGGCCCGGCACGTCAGCCAGACCCGCTTCCCGACCAAGCCCGACACGCCCCGCTCCTCAGAGCCAATCCTTATTCCGAAGTTACGGATCCAATTTGCCGACTTCCCTTACCTACATTAGTCTATCGACTAGAGGCTCTTTACCTTGGAGACCTGCTGCGGATATGGGTACGAACCGGCGCGACACCTCCACGTGGCCCTCTCCTGGATTTTCAAGGTCCGAGGGGAAGATCCGGACACCGCCGCAACTGCGGTGCTCTTCGCGTTCCAAACCCTATCTCCCTGCTAGAGGTTTCCAGGGAACTCGAACGCTTATACAGAAAAGAAAACTCTTCCCGGATCTCCCGACGGCGTCTCCAGGTCATTTTGGGTTACCCCGACGAACACTCTTACGAGGGCCCGAATTGTATGCGGTTCCGCTGCCGGGTTCCGGAATAGGAACCGGATTCCCTTTCGCCCGACGGGCGTGTGTCAAAGTTCACTCACCGCGCGCGACGGCACACTCGCGTGTGCGCGCGCTTTTTGTGTGCGCGAGACTTTTCTGCGACAACGAGAGTATCGTACGCCGTCATTGACATAGGATTTCTCCTAGGGCTTAGGATCGACTGACTCGTGTGCAACGGCTGTTCACACGAAACCCTTCTCCACGTCAGTCCTCCAGGGCCTCGCTGGAGTATTTGCTACTACCACCAAGATCTGCACCGACGGCGGCTCCAGGCAGGCTCGCGCCCAGACCCTTCTGCGCACACCGTCGCGACCCTCCTACTCGTCAGGGCTTCGTGGCGGCCTGTAAGCTCCGGGCGAGGAGTTACCCACGCCCTGCCCACGGCCGCCCCACTTGCCGCTGACGGCAGAGTATAGGCTCGACGCTTCAGCGCCATCCATTTTCAGGGCTAGTTGCTTCGGCAGGTGAGTTGTTACACACTCCTTAGCGGATTCCGACTTCCATGGCCACCGTCCTGCTGTCTTAAGCAACCAACGCCTTTCATGGTGTCCCATGAGCGTCGAGTTGGGCGCCTTAACTCTGCGTTTGGTTCATCCCACAGCGCCAGTTCTGCTTACCAAAAATGGCCCACTTGGCACTCTGATCCGAGATGCTCGTGGCTTCATAGTTCAAGAAAGCCAGAGATCTCACCCATTTAAAGTTTGAGAATAGGTTGAGGTCGTTTCGGCCCCAAGGCCTCTAATCATTCGCTTTACCAGATGAGACTCGCGCGCGTTCCGTGCGGAACGGCCGAGTGCCAGCTATCCTGAGGGAAACTTCGGAGGGAACCAGCTACTAGATGGTTCGATTAGTCTTTCGCCCCTATACCCAGTTCCGACGATCGATTTGCACGTCAGAATCGCTACGGACCTCCATCAGGGTTTCCCCTGACTTCGTCCTGACCAGGCATAGTTCACCATCTTTCGGGTCCCAACGTGTACGCTCTGGGTGCGCCTCTTCTCGCAATGAGAACGAGACGCCCCGGGAGTGCGGAGCCGCATCGCGACGCGGCCCATCCTCCCTCGGTCGACAACCAGGGCCGACCTTCACTTTCATTACGCCTTTAGGTATCGCTGATCCCAATGACTCGCGTACATGTTAGACTCCTTGGTCCGTGTTTCAAGACGGGTCCTAAGAGTACCCAAAGCAGTAGCGTCGCCGACCGGTATCGGTCCCCGAGTTGCCCCGGGGAACGTTTGCAGGCCTGTCGAAGGTTAACCGTACGACCAACAGCGGGCCAGGACCGGTGACGGCGCTAGGTCCGTAAGCCTCCGTGTACCGTGGCGCGCGCTTGCGACGGCCTCGACGCACTCCCGCGCGTGTGAGAGCTGCGGCCTGATACCTTGCGTGTACCGCCGGGCAGCCGGCCGGGCGACCGAGGGTTTGACGGCGTGCCGTGTTACCGGCGACGCGTCAGACACCGCACCCGGGCCGTAGACCGACACCCAGCGGGTCGCGACGTTCTACTAGGGAGAAGTGCACGACGACGAAAACGCCGGACATCGGCGCGCGGCAGCGCCCGCGCGCGAGCCGTGAGGCCCCGCGGGCATCGCCCACCGACGCGAAGCCAGCGTCGCTGACGATGAATCTCCCGTTCGATCTTTTGGGTTTCTTAGGTTTACCCCTGAACGGTTTCACGTACTCTTGAACTCTCTCTTCAAAGTTCTTTTCAACTTTCCCTCACGGTACTTGTTCGCTATCGGTCTCGTGGTCGTATTTAGCCTTAGATGGAGTTTACCACCCACTTAGAGCTGCACTCTCAAGCAACCCGACTCTAAGGAGAGATCCTCCCGAGACGCGCACCGGTCGCTACGGGCCTGGCACCCTCTGCGGGTAAGTGGCCCCATTCAAGATGGACTTGGACGCGACGCGGCACCTCGGGATAAGCGGACCCTCCCAAACACCACATTTCCCTGCGGCGGAACCGCGGGATTCGGTGCTGGGCTCTTTCCTGTTCGCTCGCCGCTACTAAGGAAATCCTGGTTAGTTTCTTTTCCTCCGCTTAATAATATGCTTAAATTCAGCGGGTGATCTCGCCTGCTCTGAGGTCGTCAAAAGAAATTGTCGTGAGGCTGTACTATATATATATAATACGAAGAAGGCGAGACGACGACGACGACGACGCGAGAGAAAAGAGAAACGCAACGCGGCGAAACGCCGCGCGCGAGCGCTTGGTTAGACTACGCCGCGTGCCCCGGTCAAGAGCTGCTACCATACATAGCGCTTTCGTGGACTCGGGAACACGCGCGGTCGACCCGCGCGCGATCTCTCACCTCGCACACACTTTTGCTGCGCAGGGGGCGATCGGTGCACGCAAAATATTTGAAAGAAGAGACGAAGGGAAAATGAGAAAACGAACGAGGCAGAGAGAACAACCGCGAGAGCGTGGTGGTCTTTCGTCGACGTTGCGTCAACCGCGCCGCGATCCGCGCGCCCGCGCGCGCCAACCAACCGACCACGACGACAACTGGCCAGCCAGCCCGACGCGAACGTCGGAGGCCGGTTTGCGCGTCGTGGTGGCGTCGGCAACGCGACTGCGGCGGCGGCCGGCAGCAGCTGCAGCGGCGACGACCACTCTCTCTCTCTTATAATAC
>NW_027228805.1:12500-22500 GCF_019399895.1 Cardiocondyla obscurior | reverse complement strand
GAGAACCAAAGTTCTCGTAGTAAGCGCGAGGCTAAATTCTCTCAAAAAGCGTTCTAGTGCGAACGACACTTTTGTACGCACCGCAGTGCTTCGTCGAGCTCGGTTATACATACGCCGTAACGCTACGGTACGACCAGACCGAGAGCTCGCATGCATCGTGTTGTGCACGAGTCGCCGCAGCGACAACACCTCTTACAGTACCGAACCGAGCGGCCGGGCGGTCGGCGACGCACGGTCTAACGCACGGCGGTATATGGGCGCCGGCGGTGAAATTTCGACGCCGCGCGGACTTAGCTGCTGCGGCGCACGGTAGTTACCTCCGCGTCAAAGATCTCGAGCTCCGTGTTGTTTTACGGCTCGGAGGTACGTACGGACCGCACGAACGGCAGAGTCCTCGAGATACAAAATTTCTTCGTCAAGTATTCACCAATTCCTTCGCTATCCGGCCTCGAAACGATCGCCGAGAGCTTGGCGCACAATTGGCCGAATGTCGGCAAGACGCCCGAACGCTCTCGAAAAAGAGAACCGAAATTCTCGCACTCAGCGCAGTGCAAAACACTTTAAAAATCTCTCTCGAGCGAAAGACACTTTCGTACGCACCGCAGTGCTTCGCCGAGCTCGGTTATACATACGCCGTAACGCTACGGTACGACCAGACCGAGAGCTCGCATGCATCGTGTTGTGCACGAGTCGCCTCAGCGACGACACCTCTTACAGTACCGAACCGAGCGGCCGGGCGGTCGGCGACGCACGGTCTAACGCACGGCGGTGTATGGGCGCCGGCGGTGAAATTTCGACGCCGCGCGGACTTAGCCGCTGCGGCGCACGGTAGTTACCTCCGCGTCAAAGATCTCGAGCTCCGTGTTGTTTTACGGCTCGGAGGTACGTACGGACCGCACGAACGGCAGAGTCCTCGAGATACAAAATTTCTTCGTCAAGTATTCACCAATTCCTTCGCTATCCGGCCTCGAAACGATCGCCGAGAGCTTGGCGCACATTTGGCCGAATGTCGGCAAGACGCCCGAAAGATCTCAAAAAGAGAACCAAAGTTCTCGTAGTAAGCGCGAAGCTAAATTCTCTCAAAAAGCGTTCTAGTGCGAACGACACTTTTGTACGCACCGCAGTGCTTCGCCGAGCTCGGTTATACATACGCCGTAACGCTACGGTACGACCAGACCGAGAGCTCGCATGCACCGTGTTGTGCACGAGTCGCCGCAGCGACGACACCTCTTACAGTACCGAACCGAGCGGCCGGGCGGTCGGCGACGCACGGTCTAACGCACGGCGGTATATGGGCGCCGGCGGTGAAATTTCGACGCCGCGCGGACTTAGCCGCTGCGGCGCACGGTAGTTACCTCCGCGTCAAAGATCTCGAGCTCCGTGTTGTTTTACGGCTCGGAGGTACGTACGGACCGCACGAACGGCAGAGTCCTCGAGATACAAAATTTCTTCGTCACGTATTCACCAATTCCTTCGCTATCCGGCCTCGAAACGATCGCCGAGAGCTTGGCGCACATTTGGCCGAATGTCGGCAAGACGCCCGAAAGATCTCAAAAAGAGAACCAAAGTTCTCGTAGTAAGCGCGAAGCTAAATTCTCTCAAAAGCGTTCTAGTGCGAACGACACTTTTGTACGCACCGCAGTGCTTCGCCGAGCTCGGTTATACATACGCCGTAACGCTACGGTACGACCAGACCGAGAGCTCGCATGCATCGTGTTGTGCACGAGTCGCCGCAGCGACGACACCTCTTACAGTACCGAACCGAGCGGCCGGGCGGTCGGCGACGCACGGTCTAACGCACGGCGGTATATGGGCGCCGGCGGTGAAATTTCGACGCCGCGCGGACTTAGCCGCTGCGGCGCACGGTAGTTACCTCCGCGTCAAAGATCTCGAGCTCCGTGTTGTTTTACGGCTCGGAGGTACGTACGGACCGCACGAACGGCAGAGTCCTCGAGATACAAAATTTCTTCGTCACGTATTCACCAATTCCTTCGCTATCCGGCCTCGAAACGATCGCCGAGAGCTTGGCGCACATTTGGCCGAATGTCGGCAAGACGCCCGAAAGATCTCAAAAAGAGAACCAAAGTTCTCGTAGTAAGCGCGAAGCTAAATTCTCTCAAAAGCGTTCTAGTGCGAACGACACTTTTGTACGCACCGCAGTGCTTCGCCGAGCTCGGTTATACATACGCCGTAACGCTACGGTACGACCAGACCGAGAGCTCGCATGCATCGTGTTGTGCACGAGTCGCCGCAGCGACGACACCTCTTACAGTACCGAACCGAGCGGCCGGGCGGTCGGCGACGCACGGTCTAACGCACGGCGGTATATGGGCGCCGGCGGTGAAATTTCGACGCCGCGCGGACTTAGCCGCTGCGGCGCACGGTAGTTACCTCCGCGTCAAAGATCTCGAGCTCCGTGTTGTTTTACGGCTCGGAGGTACGTACGGACCGCACGAACGGCAGAGTCCTCGAGATACAAAATTTCTTCGTCACGTATTCACCAATTCCTTCGCTATCCGGCCTCGAAACGATCGCCGAGAGCTTGGCGCACATTTGGCCGAATGTCGGCAAGACGCCCGAAAGATCTCAAAAAGAGAACCAAAGTTCTCGTAGTAAGCGCGAAGCTAAATTCTTTCAAAAAGCGTTCTAGTGCGAACGACACTTTTGTACGCACCGCAGTGCTTCGCCGAGCTCGGTTATACATACGCCGTAACGCTACGGTACGACCAGACCGAGAGCTCGCATGCACCGTGTTGTGCACGAGTCGCCGCAGCGACGACACCTCTTACAGTACCGAACCGAGCGGCCGGGCGGTCGGCGACGCACGGTCTAACGCACGGCGGTATATGGGCGCCGGCGGTGAAATTTCGACGCCGCGCGGACTTAGCCGCTGCGGCGCACGGTAGTTACCTCCGCGTCAAAGATCTCGAGCTCCGTGTTGTTTTACGGCTCGGAGGTACGTACGGACCGCACGAACGGCAGAGTCCTCGAGATACAAAATTTCTTCGTCACGTATTCACCAATTCCTTCGCTATCCGGCCTCGAAACGATCGCCGAGAGCTTGGCGCACATTTGGCCGAATGTCGGCAAGACGCCCGAAAGATCTCAAAAAGAGAACCAAAGTTCTCGTAGTAAGCGCAAGCAAAACACTTTAAAAGCGTTCTAGTGCGAACGACACTTTTGTACGCACCGCAGTGCTTCGCCGAGCTCGGTTATACATACGCCGTAACGCTACGGTACGACCAGACCGAGAGCTCGCATGCATCGTGTTGTGCACGAGTCGCCGCAGCGACGACACCTCTTACAGTACCGAACCGAGCGGCCGGGCGGTCGGCGACGCACGGTCTAACGCACGGCGGTATATGGGCGCCGGCGGTGAAATTTCGACGCCGCGCGGACTTAGCCGCTGCGGCGCACGGTAGTTACCTCCGCGTCAAAGATCTCGAGCTCCGTGTTGTTTTACGGCTCGGAGGTACGTACGGACCGCACGAACGGCAGAGTCCTCGAGATACAAAATTTCTTCGTCACGTATTCACCAATTCCTTCGCTATCCGGCCTCGAAACGATCGCCGAGAGCTTGGCGCACATTTGGCCGAATGTCGGCAAGACGCCCGAAAGATCTCAAAAAGAGAACCAAAGTTCTCGTAGTAAGCGCGAAGCTAAATTCTCTCAAAAGCGTTCTAGTGCGAACGACACTTTTGTACGCACCGCAGTGCTTCGCCGAGCTCGGTTATACATACGCCGTAACGCTACGGTACGACCAGACCGAGAGCTCGCATGCACCGTGTTGTGCACGAGTCGCCGCAGCGACGACACCTCTTACAGTACCGAACCGAGCGGCCGGGCGGTCGGCGACGCACGGTCTAACGCACGGCGGTATATGGGCGCCGGCGGTGAAATTTCGACGCCGCGCGGACTTAGCAGCTGCGGCGCACGGTAGTTACCTCCGCGTCAAAGATCTCGAGCTCCGTGTTGTTTTACGGCTCGGAGGTACGTACGGACCGCACGAACGGCAGAGTCCTCGAGATACAAAATTTCTTCGTCACGTATTCACCAATTCCTTCGCTATCCGGCCTCGAAACGATCGCCGAGAGCTTGGCGCACATTTGGCCGAATGTCGGCAAGACGCCCGAAAGATCTCAAAAAGAGAACCAAAGTTCTCGTAGTAAGCGCGAAGCTAAATTCTTCAAAAGCGTTCTAGTGCGAACGACACCTTTGTACGCACCGCAGTGCTTCGCCGAGCTCGGTTATACATACGCCGTAACGCTACGGTACGACCAGACCGAGAGCTCGCATGCGCCGTGTTGTGCACGAGTCGCCGCAGCGACGACACCTCTTACAGTACCGAACCGAGCGGCCGGGCGGTCGGCGACGCACGGTCTAACGCACGGCGGTATATGGGCGCCGGCGGTGAAATTTCGACGCCGCGCGGACTTAGCCGCTGCGGCGCACGGTAGTTACCTCCGCGTCAAAGACGCGAGCTCGTGTTGCTTTCGGCTCGGAGTTACGTCCGGCCGCCGAACGGCAAAGTCCTCGAGCCTCGTTTCTTTCGTCACGTATTCACCAATTCCTTCGCTATCCGGCCTCGAAACGATCGCCGAGAGCTTGGCGCACATTTGGCCGAATGTCGGCAAGACGCCCGGAAAGATCTCAAAAGAGAACCAAAGTTTTTTCGTAGTAAGGAAGCTAAATTCTCTCAAAAGCGTTCTAGTGCGAACGACACTTTTGTACGCTCCGCAGTGCTTCGCCGAGCTCGGTTATACATACGCCGTAACGCTACGGTACGACCAGACCGAGAGCTCGCATGCATCGTGTTGTGCACGAGCTGCAGCGACGACACCCTCTTACAGTACCGAACCGAGCGGCCGGGCGGTCGGCGACGCACGGTCTAACGCACGGCGGTATATGGGCGCCGGCGGTGGATTACGCCGCGCGGACTTAGCTGCCGCGGCGCACGGTAGTTACCTCCGCGTCAAAGATCGCGAGCCTCGTGTTTTTCGGCTCGGAGTTACGTCCGGCCGCCGAACGGCAAAGTCCTCGAGCCTCGTGTTTCTTCGTACGTATTCACCAATTCCTTCGCTATCCGGCCTCGAAACGATCGCCGAGAGCTTGGCGCACATTTGGCCGAATGTCGGCAAGACGCCCGAAAGATCTCAAAAGAGAACCAAAGTTCTCGTAGTAAGCGCCAAATTCTCAAAGCGTTCTAGTGCGAACGACACCTTTGTACGCACCGCAGTGCTTCGCCGAGCTCGGTTATACTTACGCTCGTAACGCTACGGTACGACCAGACCGAGAGCTCGCATGCATCGTGTTGTGCACGAGTCGCCGCAGCGACGACACTCCACAGTACCGAACCGAGCGGCCGGGCGGTCGGCGACGCACGGTCTAACGCGCACGGCGGTATATAGCCGCGGTGAAATTTGACGCCGCGCGACTTACGCTGCGCACGGTAGCTACCTCCGCGTCAAAGACGCGAGCCTCGTGTTGCTTTCGGCTCGGAGTTACTCGGCCGCCGAACGGCAGAGTACAAAATTTCTTCGTCACGTATTCACCAATTCCTTCGCTATCCGGCCTCGAAACGATCGCTGCCGAGAGCTTGGCGCACTTTACCGAATGTCGGCAAGACGCCCGAAAGATCTCAAAAAGAGAACCAAAGTTCTCGTAGTAAGCGCGAAGCTAAATTCTCTCAAAAAGCGTTCTAGTGAACGACACTTTGTACGCACTGCAGTGCTTCGCCGAGCTCGGTTATACATACGCCGTAACGCTACGGTACGACCAGACCGAGAGCTCGTATGCATCGTGTTGTGCACGATCGCCGCAGCGACGACACCTCTTAAAGTACCGAATCCTGGGCCGGGCGGTCGGCGACGCACGGCTAACGCACGATGCCTGGGCGCCGGCGGTGAAATTTCGACGCCGCGCGGACTTAGCTGCTGCGGCGCACGGTAGTTACCTCCGCGTCAAAGACGCGAGCCTCGTGTTGCTTTCGGCTCGGAGTTACGTACGGCCGCACGAACGGCAAAGTCCTCGAGCCTCGTGTTGCTTCGTCACGTATTCACCAATTCCTTCGCTATCCGGCCTCGAAACGATCAAGCCGAGAGCTTGGCGGCACATTTGGCCGAATGTCGGCAAGACGCCCGAAAGATCTCAAAAAGAGAACCAAAGTTCTCGTAGTAAGCGCGAAGCTAAATTCTCTCAAAAAGCGTTCTAGTGCGAACGACACTTTTGTACGCACCGTAGTGCTTCGCCGAGCTCGGTTATACATACGCCGTAACGCTACGGTACGACCAGACCGAGAGCTCGCATGCACCGTGTTGGTGCAATGAGGCGTCGCCGCAGCGACGACACCTCTACAGTACCGAACCGAGCGGCCGGGTCGGCGACGCACGGTCTAACGCACGGCGGTATATGGGCGCCGGCGGTGAAATTTCTGACGCCGCGCGGACTTAGCCGCTGCGGCGCACGGTAGTTACCTCCGCGTCAAAGACGCGAGCTCGTGTTGCTTTCGGCTCGGAGGTACGTACGGACCGCCGAACGGCAGAGTCCTCGAGCCTCGTGTTTCTTCGTCACGTATTCACCTTCCTTCGCTATCCAGCCTCGAAACGATCGCCGAGAGCTTGGCGTGCACATTTGGCCGAATGTCGGCAAGACGCCCGAAAGATCTCAAAAGAGAACCAAAGTTCTCGTAGTAGCGCGAAGCTAAATTCTCTCAAAAGCGTTCTAGTGCGAACGACACTTTTGTATCACCGTAGTGCTTCGCCGAGCTCGGTTATACATACAACGCTACGGTACGACCAGACCGAGAGCTCGTATGCACCGTGTTGTGCACGAGTCGCCGCAGCGACGACACCTCTTACAGTACCGAACCGAGCGGCCGGGCGGTCGGCGACGCACGGCCTAACGCACGGCGGTATATGGGCGCCGGCGGTGAAATTTCGACGCCGCGCGGACTTAGCCGCAGCGAAGTCCGCGAGCCTCGTGTTGCTTTTACCACGTAGTTACTTCCGAGCGGTCCGACCGTCAAAGTTCGCGAGCCTCGTGTTGCTTTTGGAACGGAGTTACTTCCGAGCGGTTTGATCGGCAAAGTACGCGAGCCTCGTGTTGCTTTTACCACGTAGTTACTTCCGAGCGGTCCGACCGTCAAAGTCCGCGAGCCTCGTGTTGCTTTCGGCTCGGAGTTACCTCCGCGCGGTCCTAGCGGCAAAGTACGCGAGCCTCGTGTTGCTTTCGGCTCGGAGTTACTTCCGCGCGGTCCGATCGGCAAAGTACGCGAGCCTCGTGTTGCTTTCGGCTTGGAGTTACTACCGCGCGGTCCTAGCGGCAAAGTACGCGAGCCTCGTGTTGCTTTCGGCTCGGAGTTACTTCCGCGCGGTCCTAGCGGCAAAGTACGCGAGCCTCGTGTTGCTTGGCTCGGAGTTACTCCGCGCGGTCCGATCGGCAAAGTACGCGAGCCTCGTGTTGCTTTCGGCTCGGAGTTACTTCCGCGCGGTCCTAGCGGCAAAGTACGCGAGCCTCGTGTTGTTTTCGGCTCGGAGTTACTTCCGCGCGGTCCTAGCGGCAAAGTACACGAGCCTCGTGTTGCTTTCGGCTGGAGTTACTTCCGCGCGGTCCCCGACAAAGTACGCGAGCCTCGTGTTGCTTTCGGCCTGGAGTTACTTCCGCGCGGTCCGATCGGCAAAGTACGCGAGCCTCGTGTTGCTTTCGGCTCGGAGTTACTTCCGAGCGGTCCGACCGTCAAAGTCCGAGCCTCGTGTTGCTTTCGGCTCGGAGCTACTTCCGCGGTCCTAGCGGCAAAGTACGCGAGCCTCGTGTTGCTTTCGGCTCGGAGTTACTTCCGCGCGGTCCGATCGGCACAGTACGCGAGCCTCGTGTTGCTTTCGGCTCGGAGTTACTTCCGCGCGGTCCTAGCGGCAAAGTACGCGAGCCTCGTGTTGCTTTCCGGTCGGAGTTACTTCCGCGCGGTCCGATCGGCAAAGTACGCGAGCCTCGTGTTGCTTTCGGCTTGGAGTTACTTCCGCGCGGTCCTAGCGGCAAAGTACGCGAGCCTCGTGTTGCTTTCGGCTTCGAGTTACTTCCGCGCGGTCCTAGCGGCAAAGTACGCGAGCCTCGTGTTGCTTTCGGCTCGGAGTTACTTCCGCGCGGTCCGATCGGCAAAGCGCGAGCCTCGTTGCTTTCGGCTCGGAGTTACTTCCGCGCGGTCCTAGCGGCAAAGTACGCGAGCCTCGTGTTGCTTTCGGCTTGTAGCTACTTCGAGCGGTTCGACAAAGTCCGCGAGCCCTGTGTTACTACTGCTCGGGGCTGCTTCCGAACGTTTCGGGCAATCAACTTTTTGTTCTCCGTATTGTTTTTTTAAGCTATCTTAGCTATTTTCTCGTAAAAGTTAAAATTTCGCGTTTTGTGCTGTTTTTTCGAGCTCTCTGCTGGCGATCGTCTATGTTCTTAAATCTCGTGTTATTTTCTTGAGCTCTTCGTACTCACGACGAGCGGCTAAGTTTACGAGTTTTGTGTTGCTTTCTGCACGTTACTTCCGAGCGGTCCGACCGTCAAAGTACGCGAGCCTCGTGTTGCTTTCGGCTCGAGTTACTTCCGCGCGGTCCTAGCGACAAAGTACGCGAGCCTCGTGTTGCTTTCGGCCTGGAGTTACTTCCGCGCGGTCCGATCGGCAAAGTACGCGAGCCTCGTGTTGCTTTCGGCTCGGAGTTACTTCTGCGCGGTCCTAGCGGCAAAGTACGCGAGCCTCGTGTTGCTTTTACCACGTAGTTACTTCCGAGCGGTCCGACCGTCAAAGTTCGCGAGCCTCGTGTTGCTTTTTGAACGTAGTTACTTCCGACGGTTTGATCGGCGCGCGAGCCTCGTGTTGCTTTACCACGTAGTTACTTCCGAGCGGTCCGACCAAAGTACGCGAGCCTCGTGTTGCTTTCGGCTCGGAGTTACTTCCGCGCGGTCCTAGCGGCAAAGTACGCGAGCCTCGTGTTGCTTTCGGGTCGGAGTTACTTCCGCGCGGTCCGATCGGCAAAGTACGCGAGCCTCGTGTTGCTTTCGGTTTGGAGTTACTTCCGCGCGGTCCTAGCGGCAGGCGCGCGAGCCTCGTGTTGCTTTCGGCTCGGAGTTACTTCCGCGCGGTCCTAGCGGCAAAGTACGCGAGCCTCGTGTTGCTTTCGGCTCGGAGTTACTTCCGCGCGGTCCGATCGGCAAAGTACGCGAGCCTCGTGTTGCTTTCGGCTCGGAGTTACTTCCGGTCCTAGCGGCAAAGTACGCGAGCCTCGTGTTGCTTTCGGCTCGAGTTACTCCGCGCGGTCCTAGCGGCAAAGTACACGAGCCTCGTGTTGCTTTCGGCTCGGAGTTACTTCCGCGCGGTCCTAGCGGCAAAGTACGCGAGCCTCGTGTTGCTTTCGGCTCGGAGTTACTTCCGCGGTCCGATCGGCAAAGTACGCAGCCTCGTGTTGCTTTCGGCTCGGAGTTACTTCCGAGCGGTCCGACTGTCAAAGTCGAGCTCGGTTGCTTTCGGCTCGGAGTTACTTCCGCGCGGTCCTAGCGGCAAAGTACGCGAGCCTCGTGTTGCTTTCGGGTCGGAGTTACTTCCGCGCGGTCCGATCGGCAAAGTACGCGAGCCTCGTGTTGCCTTCGGCTCGGAGTTACTTCCGCGCGGTCCTAGCGGCAAAGTACGCGAGCCTCGTGTTGCTTTCGGGTCCGAGTTACTTCCGCGCGGTCCGATCGGCAAAGTACGCGAGCCTCGTGTTGCTTTCGGCTTGGAGTTACTTCCGCGCGGTCCTAGCGGCAAAGTACGCGAGCCTCGTGTTGCTTTCGGCTCGGAGTTACTTCCGCGCGGTCCTAGCGGCAAAGTACGCGAGCCTCGTGTTGCTTTCGGCTCGGAGTTACTTCCGCGCGGTCCGATCGGCAAAGTACGCGAGCCTCGTGTGGCTTTCGGCTCGGAGTTACTCCGCGCGGTCCTAGCAGTACGCGAGCCTCGTGTTGCTTTCGGCTTGTAGCTACTTTCGAG
>NW_027228804.1:101096-126096 GCF_019399895.1 Cardiocondyla obscurior | reverse complement strand
TTTAAATTAATCAGCATATTTTTATGATTATTATTTTTAAAAATATTAAGGGTTAAACTTGTGGTCCCGGTAATTACCGTTAGACGCAGATATATATGTATGTACATTGGCACTTACTGGGACTTTTGCCTTATAACGGGTGACTTTTCCTTTAATTCTTTTTATAAATTAGGTTTTTGATTTTATATAGAAAATGTTATAATAAAAGTTATTATAGGTCTTATAGGCTTTTCAAAAAAAATTATAATTAATATTGTTTATGGTTTATTATCAAAAGTTATATATTATAAGTTATATATATATTATTATTTAATAATGGTGTGATTATTTTCATATATTCTGTTTCTATAGAGAGAGACGAATACAGCTATATAATTTTTTCTATCAGTTATATTGTTTTTTATATTTTATTTTATTTTTATACGATTTGATTTGTGGTTCCTTAGTTTCATAAGAGAAAAGTTGAACTGAGAGATTCAAATTCAGGAAATTTTTATATCTCGGAAACTATTACAGATACCGAAAAAATGGTATATACAAAAGTTTTTGTATTTTTAACAACAAGATTGATAGCCATCACAGTTTTTATATTTTATATATAATTTTAATTGTTTATAACAATTGATATTAAAAATGTCTTATTATGAAACTGTTATTTTTACGTATGTTGTTACCGTAAGACAGAAGAACATGTTTCTATATATTTTTTATTTATATATCATTGTTATAAGTTTTATTTTCAATAGTTAATAATTGTTCATAAGATTTGTTAGTAGGAGTTGTCACAAAATGTCGGTTTCTTGGGTCTATATGTGTAATTGAGTGTAGTTAGAGTAAATTTAATGGGTCAGGTTATGATTGGTTGGCTCTGGACTTGACTTAAAACGGACTTATTGTAGATGTCGCTTGTGTCTCTTAAAAGATTTGTCGAGTGACTGTACTACAAGTAGTGAAATTTATGAATGCCGGTGTAGTTGGTGTAGTAGAATTATTTTTAATAATATGATTTTTGAAAAATTTTCGCCGGTGGTGAAGTTTTTACCCGTGTTAATAAAACGTCTCCTAGTCGTCGCAGGATGTGACATCTCCCTTCATGGGGAAGTTCGGCCTCCGAACTTTAAGTAAGGTTATGTTTTTGTATATATTTGTTAAAGTATTTTGTTTAATTATTTATATATGTTTCAGGATAGCAGTAGGATCAGTCGATCGCAGAGTTGAATAAAGGATTATATTATTATGGAGTTAGTATAGCTGATTTTCAATGGTATGTAATAATGATTTATTATAGCAAAGTTTTAATTGTATTTTACAAAGTCTAACTACTTTATATGTTTCAGGGTATTTAATAAAGCGTACAATGTTCCCCTTATACCAAATTACTAGGTATGTATGTTCTATATGTATGTATTTAAAGTATATAAATTTAATGTATTCTTAATTATGATATTTTCTATTCTAGGTTGAACATTTTGGAGGTGGCTCTTTGTGGAACAATTTCATTTTTCCATCACCAGTATTAGATAAGTATATAGTATTTAAATTCTATTAAGCTTGGATTAAGGTTAGGAGTTATTGTATTTATTAATGCTTTTTTTTTGTTTTATTGTAGGTTTATTAGTGGAATAGCTTGGTTGATTAATAAGGTATGTTATAAATGTATAGCAGTTATATAAATGTTATTTTTATTTACTTTATAATATATATATATTTCTATCTATTTTAGTATATCCCATCACCAAGATGAACGCATACGCTGCTACTACTACTACAACTATAACAACTTTTTAATGTTATATTAGTGATAATGTATATATAATACTATAAAATACATTTGTTTTTATAATATAAGCGTGTTTAATTAATATAATAAGCCTTGGCCAGTTAATTGACCATTTGTAATATTGTTATATAAAGATAGGTTTTTTTTTTTTTATATTATATGGTGTTATATATTTTTTTTTTTTTTAGGATTAATAGCATATACTTATAATTAAGGATTAATAGGTTTTATAATTCTCATACGTTTGTAATTGTATTTTAAGTTGGAACATTTTGTTGTGAAATGATTAAGTCGCAAATCAAATGATAAATCATTCGTTCGATTCCGTAATAATGTTGAATTACATAAGTACGACAAGTGTAACAATCGATCGCTCGTCGCGTTTGAATAATCAATCGGTAGCATCTACCACAGTGCATAGTAGTATGTTGTAAATTTCGTGAGATTGCATGAAATTGTCGGAAAGTTGTGTTTGGTCTGTCAGGAGCGCAAAATATATGCTCTGCAGTAGCGCACTGCGGGCACATCACCATATAATTTTCGACTTGTATATACCAAGCCGAATGACAGACTAAATTGTATGCCGGCATCGCGTTAAAATGTAAATAATCTCTATAATACGGGGGTACCTGCACGTGCGTCGGCTGTGGCAGTGGCGGGGATCCCTGAGGAACTCTTGTAGTGTGATCCCGGTCCCTCACATGCTCCATAGGTTGGCCTGTCGTTTATGTAATCGTCCGAGGGAGTCCGGTGCCCGCGTTGTCTGCGTAGCAATCGATGGTTCCGGGGATGGTTCCCTCGGTCGCACCGGGGACGCTATCCCAACAGGGCGCATCGCGATGTATCCCTCGTTGTCATAGTTTGTCTGCGTGCTCACATTGTCTTCCTGTTCCGTATCCGGAAGCCTCCTTATCTCATCGAGTATTTCTCGAATGAGCTCTGGTGTCCGGGATCGTTGCACTACCGGTTCTTCGTACTGATAAGCACTTGGGGCGTCAGGCTGTCTGGCCGGTGAATGAAATACGTACGGGTCCGTTGGCCCGACGTCTGATTCTTGATGCGATGACATAATGGGTTGATTCCTGGGTCGGATACTTCTTCGGATCCTATCCGTTATTCTTCTCCAGTGTCGGCTCGCTTCTTGGCGATTCATATAAAAATTTCCTAAAAGTGACGGAACCAAAGGATTAGTCTTAATTTTAAATCTTATTTGCTTCAGTCACTTACTGCTTCCGGTAAAATAAAATATATATATTTTTTTTTATTTATAACTTTGATTCGACCGTCGTGGCTTCAGCACTCTTTTGGTTCGACTGTTCCTGGGGGATCTCAGGGTTTAGGTTTATATAGCTAGCTGCGGGGTGTGGTGTCGGTCTTTCAGTTCTTCCCCTGCGGCAAAATTCTAGGAAAAGACGGTTCAGGGTCTTGCCCACACATGGGGTCCGACAGGTCAAGGAGAAGATAAAGATTATGATTCCTAGTACTCCAATGCTGCAGGCGACGGTGCTGTAGGCAGTAGTTTTCCATTCTTGAATTTTTCTTTCTCTAAGTTGTTGAGCTTTTTGAATAATATCATTAAGCGTTGCTTCTATATTGCTATGATCTGACACCCATATTTCATCTGTAGTTTCCGTTAAATTAATATTAAATTTTTCACGCGTTGGTTCATACAATTGCAGAATGCTGAGGTTGCTAGATGGTGTGTAATGATGTAGAAATTTAGTTGCTTGAGTAGACGGGTGACTCATCGTGGCGGTTTTTGCTTTAATTTTGCAACCTGGTTGTATTGTTATTGTTCCACAGTTTTCAATAATTGCATGGTCTCTAAAACCGGCGCATTCAATTCGTATTTCTTCTTCTCTTGGCACTAAAAATCCAATTTCCTGGAGTATCAAGAACTTTCCAGTATGTCTCTTGTAATTCCTGCAATATTATGTTACATTGATTTAATATTAATTTTCTATTAAGCATCAAGTTGATGTTGCAGCTGGGCGTCTGTCTTATCTTTCTTAAAGGAGATGTAGCGGGGCATATTAAAGTAGAACTCGTGGTTGAACATTTTTCCAAGTCTTCTTTTTCTAACTCATAGTAGCTATCAGAGTCTTCGTTTATTGCAATATATTCTGTATTCGGTTTTATTGTAGCATATTTGTCTCCATCCAGATTTTGTTTTGCCGGTAATGGTACGGCTTTATATAATTTATATTTCCCTGGGCTTATTAATGGTATATGTAATGCGTAGATTAATCGGTTTTTAATATATGCAATTTGTAAATTTGATATTTTAATTAATCGATCCATTCCTTCTTCATTTATTGCTACGGGAAATTCTTCGTGTGGAACTCGTTCCCTGATTGCCTTAGAATTTTGTATTAATTGTTGTGGAGGTATTATTCGAGGATGTATTAATCCTTGTTTTCCAAAAAGTATTCCATCAATAAGAGTATTTATATTTAATTCATGTTCTAAAATTGCGTCATTAATATTTACAACTGCTTGATGAAAATATTCATTAATTTCAATTTTTGCATATTCATTTGTAAGATTTAATATTCTTTCACTTATGCGGCGGTTCATCGCAATCATTTGTTGTTTAATTTTCGAAGTCACGTTCTGTAATTCTCCGAACCTCGTCTTGATTGCTATCGTTTGGTTTATGAATAGGGCAGCAAGATCATCAGTTTTACTTTCTATATGTTTCAATGCTTCATTTATATGATTGGCATCTTCCAACGTCATTGTGCCAAATAATATTTTACTAATTTCTCCAATAAATTCTAACGGAGCTCTTCGCGATCTTGATTTCTTTAACAGTTCGCCTATGCGATTTTGATATTGTCTTACTTTATCTAGTTTTGCTTCGGCTAGCAGCAATGATTTCTGGGATTGGCATATTTTTGAAATGTTATTACATTGCCAAATAACCATTTTTAATTCTCTCTGGAGTCCTATAGCTGCATCAGCGATTCCGTTTAGATCAATGTATGTGATCATTTTCCAAGAAGTTTCGTAGGTACGCAAGTCGCCGATGGATTCGTAGAACACTCCAGGGTTATCCTTGAGAGTCGTTATCATGTATCTTTCCTGCGTCATCCCAGACCTGTAATGCGAGCTAGTTTAATTCTGTCCATATGTACTGTCTTGGTTTGATTTCGTTTAGTTAATATTTTAATATTATTGTTTGGTAGTATTTCTATAACTTCAAATGGTCCTTGATATTCATCATCAAATTTACCTCTCTTTTTCCTCTTAATAAATATACAAAATTTCCTACTTGATAATTTTGTATTTTCTTTTCTTTTATTCTTTTATCATAGTAATGTTTGTATCGTGTTTTTGCGTTTCCTAGATTTTGTATTGCAAGCTGTCTCAAGTCACTTAGTTTGTCAATTAATTCAGCTATGTAATCATTATATGTTTCTAGTGTGTCATCTGTTTTAAATTCAGATGGTAGTCGTGCATTCCTGCCGTACACTAATTCATAAGGAGTAAATTTAGTTCCTTCATGCACACTTGTATTGTAAGAAAACATTGCATGTTCAAGCCAGTTATCCCAATCTTTTTCATTAGCAATATAATGTTTTAAATATTCTACTAAGACATGATGACTTCGTTCCAACGAGCCATTTGATTGAGGGTGAAAGGCTGTTGTACAATATTGTTTAATCCTGAAATATTTTGCAAATTGTTTCATCATGGAGCTAGTGAAATTTGATCCTTGATCCGTCAAAATAGCTTTAGGGCTTCCAAATTGGCAGATAAATCTTCGAGTAAATGCCTTTGCAATTTCTTCTGAGTTTGTTAAGATGAGTGGTACAGCAAGAGAATATTTTGTTAATTGATCTTGAATTGTTAGAATAAATTCATTTCCATTATCAGTTATGGGTAATGGTCCTACTATATCCATAGCTACTTTATCAAAAGCGTTCATTGGTGTGTCGGTAATTACCATAGGCTGCTTATTCTTTACCCGCACCAATTTCTTTTTCTGGCAGCTGTTACATGATTGAATAAAGTTCTCTACTTGTGTCTTCATATTATCCCAATAATATTTATGACGAATACGTGAGACTGTTTTTGCAATTCCCTTGTGTCCTCCAACGCTTGATTCATGTGATTCTCGTATAATTCGTAATCTATCTTTGATTTCTGGTACACATATTTGTCCTTTATATACCGTAATTTGAATTTCTGTATTTAAAAATGTTAATCTTATAATGTTACGAATTTTAAACCATGGGATATTTAAGCTGCTTTGGCTTTGAGATATTGCTGCGTAAAGAACATTTTGCGCTAGCATTATACTTCTCAATTCTTTAAATCCGTTATTTATATCTCTTTCTTTAATGTCGTTGTTTAATTCATCTTTCACTATGATGCCAAAAGTCTTTCGATTACTTTTTTGTTGTGTTAAGACGTGTCCGAGAACGCCTTTAAAATTATTTGGTTTATAACATATTTTTCTTTTAATTAATTCTTGTCCTATTTCGTCTATTGGGTTTCCTCTTGTGTCCATGAAATAAATTATGTTATTATTTTTCATCCAAATGTGGTCACGTGAATCCAAAAGATTAACAAACACTGGTACATTTTCTGTAATTCTTGGTTTTTTATTTTCTTTAATAGCTTTTCTAACAGGTTTCTTATTTGAATATTTTTTCTTAGACTGTTTCTTAATTTTGATTTTATCTGGGATAGGTTTTGTTGTTTTGCTAACGTTCTTGTTTTCAAGATTTATGGGTTTGGTTTTAGCTTGATAAAACGGTGGCGAAAATATTTTTTCCATTTCTGAACTGCTGCTGGTTTTGTCGGTTGGTGCTTTTATATTACGGTAATTAAATCGTTGCGGCTCCATATCATAGTCCATGTTCTCTTCTACACTTATTTCCATTGCTTCTAGTTCTTTTTTATTAAGCGGAATATTTTCTTCTATTACATTAATGTTATCTATGTCATCTGGCATTTTTTGATTTTATTTTTAAAATCAATTGATTTTGGTAATGTTCTTTTTAAAGTTGGTGGTTCATGTACATCTGCTTGTACTTGAATATTTGTTTGGACTTGAAAACTATCGCTGGAATCCATTTCCATAGGAATTTGTGTAATTTCATCGAGATTCAAATTTTTATTGTTGATCCGTTTTTTAGGGACACCCGTTGTATAGTCTTCCTTCCTTTTGAGCTTCTTGTGATCGACGCTAGGGGCGGTGTAAACTTCTACTTCAAGTGATGTGGCGCTGTGATCATCTTGACCACGCCCTAAAGGTGCATTCACGGGTGTGGCACTTTCTTTAGGACTGTCGCAACTTTTATTTTCTTCTCCCGAGCTTGAATTTTTAATAATTTTTTTATGTTTCTTACGTTTCCGTTTTCTGCGTAAAGCATAATCAGATGAGCTACTAACATGTTTTCTCTTTTCTCCCTTTAGACAGTTTTTTGAATCGTCAGTTTCATCGTCGGTGTCGTAATAATAAGATTCTGTATCGTCGTCGCTACTGTCCCAAGCTTTTAGAAATTTATCTTTTACAGATTGTTCTTTTCTACTGTCACTGTCATCATATGGAGTTAATTCATGTGGTCTAAGTTTTTGATGAGGAGCAGGATTTCCTGAATCGCTGGTTTCTCGTGCTCTTTTAAAGTAGGATGCGTTATTTTTGTTTCTTGTGTTCTTGCTCAATTGACTTTTCGCTAGAAGATGATAATGCTCGTTTGGCACGTAGCGGATAAACTTTTTGTTCTAATTCGACAGGATTTCGAGACAATGCGTCAGCGTTTTTGTTTTTCTTACCAGGTTTATATTTTATTTGATACTCATACTCGGCTAACTTGAGTCTCCATCGCATAAGTCGTGAAGTTGGATCAGATATGGAATTTAACCATTCCAAGGGTTTGTGATCCATTACTAAAGTAAATTTGCGACCGTAAATATATGGACGAAAATGTTTTACAGCGTATACAAGAGCTAATAATTCTCTTTCAGTAGGAGAGTATCTAGTTTCCGCGTCATTTAACACTCGCGATGCGTATGCTATCGGGAGGTCGTTTCCTATTTTTCCTTGACTTAATATTGCTCCAATTGCAAATCCTGAAGCATCTGTTGTTATGACAAAAGGTTCGTCAAAATTCGGATACTGTAGTATTGGCTCTGAACATAAAGCATTGCGTAGTACGTCAAATGCGTTTTGCTGTTGCTCTTTCCATTCAAAGGCTATAGTTTGCTTTGTCAAGTCTGACAAAGGTTTAGCGATCTTGGAAAAGTTTTCGATAAATCGTCGATAGTATCCGGCAAGTCCAAGAAACTGTTTAATATTTTTTCTTGTTTTTGGTATAGGAAAATTTTTTACAGCATCAATTTTTTTAGGATCTGGTCGTACTCCATTTTCTGTGATTATATGCCCAAGATAAGCGACTTCTCTTTTTAGAAATTCGCATTTGTCTGGCTGCAAAAATAAATTTGCTTCTTCCAGACGTTTCATGAGTCTTTCAAACTTGACTGCGTGTTCGTTAAGAGATCGCGCATAAATTACAATGTCATCGAGATAGACAAACAACTCGATTCCCTGTAATCCAGTCAAAACTTGGTCCATTAATCTCTGAAATGTAGCAGGAGCATTTTTCAATCCAAACGGCATTCGATTATATTCAAAATGTCCATAGGGTGTTGAAAATGCAGTTTTATGTTTGTCCTTTAGATCCATTTCAATTTGATGAAACCCAGATGCTAAATCAAACACAGAAAAATATTTAGCACTTCCAAGCTGATCTAGTATGTCAACGATATTTGGTAGTGGATATGCGTCTCCAATGGTCTTATCATTTAGTGCCCGAAAATCAATTACAAGGCGCCATTTTTTATTTCCCTGAGAGTCATCCTTTTTTGGGACTATCCACAACGGAGAGTTGTATGGCGAACTAGACGGTTCTATAACACCTTTTTCCAACATTGCGTCAACTTGTTTCTGTATTTCCTCTTTATGAATTTGAGGATACCGATATTGCTTGACGTTGATTGGTCGATCATCAGTAGTGAATATTCGGTGTTTGAGAACGCTTGTCGCGCCTAGCGGCTCTTCAGCCAATTGAAATCTTTCCGCATACGTTGTTACTAGACCAATGACGTTGGATTTTTCTTCATCGTTTAAATGATTCAAACGTAATTGTTGTAATATTTTGTTTATACGTGTTTCATGATTTTTATCATTAATACTATCTTGTGTTACGACTTCTTTCTTCTCATGTGCTTCTTCAAACGGATATAACTTTACTGTAGGGACCGCTAATTGTATATCCTCGTCCGATGAATTTATTGCATATAAATATGCAATTCCATGGTGATTAGATACTACGGCGTCACCTAAGTACACCTGTGGTCCTGCGTTCAGTTTAGGAATATATCCGTATTTTGTTTCTGGATTTGCTACTCGAATATAAATCTGTTTTCTTGTTCTAGCTGGAATTGTAACAATTTCATTGTCGTGAAAATAATATGGAGTTCCGTTTACAACTAGACAAGCCCTCGGGTAGTCTATTGTTGCCTTTTGATTTTTAAAGAATTCTGTGCCCAATATTCCATCTTGCTGGATTGGGAAATCGTTGGGAACCACATGAAACAGCACTTCATTACCGAGAATGCGTAATTTAACTACGCCTATGGTGCGAGTGCGTCCCTTTGTTATTCCACTCAGAATGTACACAATTTTTGTATCAATTGGTACCTCTTTAATTAATGAATTCTTCTTAATCAAATTAATATCGGAACCTGTGTCAATCATAAAGTTTCCACGGTTATCAATAATGTCTAGGCTAGGTAAAACGACAGATGGTGGTCTTCCAATTTCGTTGCCTGTGATTCTTACGCTTGCGATTCTGTTGGTGCTTCTTGCGGGCTCACAAGGCGCACTTGGGGCCGTTCGTTCAGCGCTGCGCCTGCTCGCTGACCCCGTTCTTGGTTTCCCGAAAATCCTTGTGGTCTGCGGGTGTTATTCATTTGAATCCCCTGAGTTCTGGGAGCTTCGTTCACTTGATTTCCACGAGCTCTTAGATTATTATTATACTCCCGTTTTCGACATTGTTCAAGGCAGTGACCAGGAGTTTTACAATAACGACAGAATAGTCCTACGTTTTGCGAGTTTGTAAAATTTGGGCGATTTCCGCGATTAATATTTTGAGCATTAAAATTATTAAAGTTTGAATTTCGTGGTAGTACTGTTGGTATTATTTGTCTCATATTTCGATTTGGAATTCTTGGCTGTAAAGCTCTACATTCGGCGCGAACATGACCAGTGTTTTTACAATATGAACAGATTTTAGGTTGCCATTGTACGTGAGAAACTTGCGCGAGAGGATTTATAGTACTGCATGAATATGTATCATGTCCATATCCTAAGCAATTGTTACAGCGAATTGACTGCATAAGTCCTTCCGTTATTTTTACTCGTTGAGCGTGTTCATTATATTCTACTTCCGCTTTTATAGCACTTTCTATCGCATTATTTAACGAAGTCGGATCTCTAGGATAAATTCTCGTATAAATGTCAGTTTTTAATCCGGTTAAGAAATTTCGTACCGCATTATTTTCTGCAGAGCTTATAAATGGCATTACTTGGCTTGGATTTTCTGTTTGATAACAGGATTTTAATTGATGCAATATCATAGATACACGACTGCCATAATCAACTACAGACTCTTCCGGATGCTGTGTTACTTTTGAAAGTTCTCCATGCAATTGTGAGGATGAATAGACAGGTGCAAATCTGGTTCTTAATACTGTCAACAGCGTATCTATGTCATTATATTCTCCGCTTAATGCTACTCTTAGCGCGGGACCCACTAATTTATTTTTTATTATTTGAACAAGTCCATACTCGGCATGAGGAGCTACCATATTTCTGGCATGCATACAGCTAGTGACAAATTGATTGACAGGCATGTTTTTGCCGTCAAACGGGAGAATCGTTTTTCCCGCATCGCGTAGGCTTACGTATGACATTGCTCTACGATTCACGTTATCCTCGTTAACACTCATGCTTCCAATTTGATGAGTTAATGAGTCAATGTTAGCTTCTACAGACATTTCTGTGTTTTAATAAATTATAAAATAAGATGTGCACACTTACATGGAATGTACGGCCAGAAATAAGATGATTATGTAGAATTCCATTTAAATAATTTTGCAGTTCCTTAAGCGTATCCTTTATCTCCGCAATTTCCTTCGGAAAATTTCTCAGATAACGATAAGATGTCCGTTAATCTGTTTATAAACGAGCTTTTCCACTTAAGGGAATATCTTTAAATCCAAAAATATTTCTCAATTCTTTATGGATTTTTAAAGTACTCCACGGGGATGGTATTTTGTAGTGTATCCCACCGTTGCCACCAAAAATTCTATCCTTACATGTGACGTCCTGAAGTCCGAAGTGGTCTCGAGACCTGGTTCGACCATGTAATGATGAATAATAATAATTAAAGGGTTCTTCTGCGGTTAAGGAGGCTAAAACTCCAAGATAAAGGTCACTTAATGATTCACTGTTGAAGAGTTGATGATTTGTTCCCAGAGTAGATTTATTGTTGAACACAAATTTTTACAATATTTCAATATAATTAGTAAAGTTGGTATTATAGTTTAACGAATTTGTAATATGCGTATTTTTATTTATATCTTGACAGCGATAAAATTGTAGCGCGAGAAAGTTAAAAGTAAAAGGGGTTGAATAATAGTAGAAGTAACTGAAGTAGTGGGCGCGATAAAAGCTGGCTTATGGTTTTCTGAACTGCTTATATACTATTTTAGAACAATGGAAAGGAGTAGTTCTGACCTTGACAATCCTTATTTGGTTACAGAGTTTCAGATTGGTCCACGTAGGTTCAACCTTGGTTCCTTATATGGTAACGAATTTCGCTATTGGCTTGAAAGGCTGGCCTTGGTTCGAGAAAGTGTTTTGTCATGACTCAGAACTATGACTCACAAGTAAGCTCTGTTTTTCTATTATTTTATCTGATGGCCTTTAAACATACTTTACATAAATTGTCTAAGAAATGTCTTAGAGTATGTTTAAAGTATTAATAAATTCAGTCTTAGATCTCTCCATTTTTTCCTTGTGTTAACATAATATTATATATATATATATATTTTATAGTTTAAATTATTGAATGTAAAAGCTATTTTATTTATGGGACTCAAGGATATATCCTTGAGTCTATTTCTGTATTGAAGGCAGTGAGAGTGCTGGTTAAAATCTACTTTCTACCGCACTAGGTTTTAATACTTGGTTTAGATAGAAACAATTCTTCTATTTTAATCATTAATTAACTAAAGGATATTTATATATTTTATTTTATATATAAAAGAGTTGTTTCTTTACATTATACATATTTTCCAAGTGTTTAACTAAAGCATTTCTTATTTTTTATATATAATATAGATTTTATATAATAATAATAATTATTATAATTGTTAGAAGTTGTTAAGTTTGTTAATTGTTCTCTACTGTTATTGTTTCTATTACAGGATAGCAGAGATAAGACCAGAGTTGCTATTTATCAACTAATAATAGGATGGTAAGAATTACATGCTTTAGTATATCTATATATATATAGAATAAAAGTTTTAAAAATTCATAAAAGCTAAATTAATAGGAATTAAGAAAAGTTATTTTGCAGGGATTAATGATTCATTATAGTCTTTAACTTCTATTATAAAATTTAAAGAAGGTCAATTGTTAACTTGAAATTGTTTATAACAATTTATTAATTTGTTTATTAATATAAGATTTTTAATTACTCAGTTGTGCGTTATAGCGATGAGTCTTTGTTCCGTTCGTAGTTGGTTATTAGGAGCATTAGTTTAGAAAATGTTGGTGTTACTATTTTGTGTCATTTGTGTCGGTCTCTGATTTTGAACAGTGGTCATAACTCGAGAACTAAAAGAGTTAGAAAGAAAATGTTTAATAGTTTTTTAAATGGGAGCTCAAATGTGACAAAATACACGTAACAGAATTTTGAATAATTGGATAGTGTTTTATTTGTTTATAACAATTTGGATAATTAACTAATTAAGAAAGTTTATTTATAGAACCATTTTTATTCCTTTATTCAATTACTTTATAAATAAATTAATAGTTTATTAATATTTTATAATTTAAAAGGTCTTTTATTAACTTTTGTATCTCTTGTTTTTCAGCAAAAAGGTATTCCAGTTCTTCAAATTATCGGAGTTTGTAAAATTCCTATATCTCGGAATCTATGAGGAGTAGAAGAAAGTATAATATATGGATTTGGGGTAATTTTGCAAATGCCGAAGGATGTACGGAACAGAATTTGAAAATAATGTACTTGTTTAATTTGTTTATAACAAATTTAATAATTAATTAATAAAGAATAACTTTTATAAAAGTTAATTTGAATATTTATTTACTCTTAATACAAATATAATTATAAGTTCTTGAAATGTTGCAAATAAAGGGAGTTCTCTCTGTACGTGTGTTGAAATGTATGTATGTATGGGTAAGAGTAAAAGTTTAAAAATTCGTAGCTGCTAAACTAATAAAAATTAAGAAAAGATATTTAGTATACGTTAATAATTCATAGGGAAGTATGATTTAGCGTTATAAAATTTGCGTGTTAATGGTTATTAAATTTAATTTATTTATAACAATATACTATTAATGCCCACAAAGGTATAAGTCTATATGGGTTTTTTAGATGGAAAATCATAGGGCTCTTCACATCTAAGAGGATATGGCTTGATCTTTAATGGTTTAATAATTATTAAGGATTTTACGCGGCTGATGTATCAGGAGAACATGAGTGGGTAACTTTAAAAATTTATAAGTCCAAAACTAAGGCAGATTAAGAAATGGTTTATAAGGGTTTGTTATTAGTTATTTAAGGCTCTTTAGAACGTATATAACAAAAATTAAAAATTATTAAATTATTAATTTTATGTTGGTTGGTCGAGAGTCTAAGTTCTATAAGAGAGCTCGCGCGGCTAAGTCCATCGTATAGTCTGTGCGGCTAAGTCCATCTCGAAATTCATACTTAGTAATTTTTATAGATGAAAAGACAAGAGTACGCGCGGCTAAGTCCTATGCCTTTACCATTCTCGCGGCTAAGTCTTTGTACGTACATTTATATATATGGTTCGAGGACCGATTGACTCCGGGTATTATTTAAATTAATTAGGTATGCAAGGTGAGTAAAAATTATTATTAGGGTATGGTTTTAAAGGAAAAGGTTCAAGGTTTAATTTAAATTAATCAGCATATTTTTATGATTATTATTTTTAAAAATATTAAGGGTTAAACTTGTGGTCCCGGTAATTACCGTTAGACGCAGATATATATGTATGTACATTGGCACTTACTGGGACTTTTGCCTTATAACGGGTGACTTTTCCTTTAATTCTTTTTATAAATTAGGTTTTTGATTTTATATAGAAAATGTTATAATAAAAGTTATTATAGGTCTTATAGGCTTTTCAAAAAAAATTATAATTAATATTGTTTATGGTTTATTATCAAAAGTTATATATTATAAGTTATATATATATTATTATTTAATAATGGTGTGATTATTTTCATATATTCTGTTTCTATAGAGAGAGACGAATACAGCTATATAATTTTTTCTATCAGTTATATTGTTTTTTATATTTTATTTTATTTTTATACGATTTGATTTGTGGTTCCTTAGTTTCATAAGAGAAAAGTTGAACTGAGAGATTCAAATTCAGGAAATTTTTATATCTCGGAAACTATTACAGATACCGAAAAAATGGTATATACAAAAGTTTTTGTATTTTTAACAACAAGATTGATAGCCATCACAGTTTTTATATTTTATATATAATTTTAATTGTTTATAACAATTGATATTAAAAATGTCTTATTATGAAACTGTTATTTTTACGTATGTTGTTACCGTAAGACAGAAGAACATGTTTCTATATATTTTTTATTTATATATCATTGTTATAAGTTTTATTTTCAATAGTTAATAATTGTTCATAAGATTTGTTAGTAGGAGTTGTCACAAAATGTCGGTTTCTTGGGTCTATGTGTGTAATTGAGTGTAGTTAGAGTAAATTTAATGGGTCAGGTTATGATTGGTTGGCTCTGGACTTGACTTAAAACGGACTTATTGTAGATGTCGCTTGTGTCTCATAAAAGATTTGTCGAGTGACTGTACTACAAGTAGTGACAAGTGGTGAAATTTATGAATGCCGGTGTAATTGGTGTAGTAGAATTATTTTTAATAATATGATTTTTGAAAAATTTTCGCCGGTGGTGAAGTTTTTACCCGTGTTAATAAAACGTCTCCTAGTCGTCGCAGGATGTGACAAAGACCGGTCTTTGTGTACACAGACTGTACAGGCGTCATTGCAAAACTTGTAATATTTATTGCCTACTTTGCGCAGTTAACGTCGATAGACTCAAAGGTAATTTTATTCTTGTTACTGGTCATTACCTCTGTCTTAAAACGTTCTGCGTTTTACATAGGTGTCACGACTTCAAATTAATTTTAAAGATTTCTGAACCTTATTTGAATTGCAATCATTGCCGGTTAGTCCATCGCGATTTTTCTTGGTACTTAAATCTCAGCGGCGATCAAGTTTTTTTACAGAATAATCTTGTTGAGATATTTATAGAGTTTAACTACTATTTAATTTATTTTAATAAATGTGTCCACGACACCCTTATGTACGGATACCTGCTCGCGTTTATTTCAAAGATTTAACTAGATTGGTTTTTAATTGGTAGGCTCACGCTTGATGTGAGACCAGATATCGTTATTTCGAGCAGAAAATTATGCGTCTTTTATTTTGTGAACGGTGTATGCGTAGAACTGGACATCTTATTACCGATTTTGTCCGCGTACACTCGCATTAATTGCTTATTGGATTAAATTGTGGCAAACGCAAGTGTAGTAATTGTGGCGTTTTAATTGTTAATTCGCAACGTCTGGCAGTGCTTAAAGTGTCAAAAAACTATTCTGTTATTTTTGAATTACCTCGAGCAAAATCGCATCAAGCAGCCGTACTTGGATAACGAACCTACCATAACCGTTATAGATTATCAAAAAGTTCCCACGGAATAAATTTAGTTTTTACCCTGTCAAAATATCGTGATCTTATTATTGCCTAGGCCCGTGGTCCAAAATCGTTATAAACGCCCGCGACCACCGGGACGTAACAACTGTTAGTTTTTAATTATTTCCATAAATTTAAAAATTTCTTTAGTTTTTGGTGTCAAAGATCTTGGGGTGTTTAAGATAGTAAAAGTTTTTGCAGTGTCTGGAATAGAAGATGCGTCCAAAGTTAAATCTGTTGTGTCTATTACTGGCAGAGTCGGTGGTCTCAAAGATCGTTAAAATTGTCGTATTTGCAAAGGTGTTAGAAATGTTCTGCTTTCAATAAATATTTTTGGTTTTGCCTTTTCTGCCGCTGCTTTTCTTTTCAAAAATTCTATCCGGGCGCGTTTACGTTTGCCGGCTCTGTGTTTTAAATTTCAGATTATCTAAGGTAAAAAGGAAAAAGATATGATAAGCGATTTTAGCAATTAAAATGCTCACGCTTGAGGATAATGTTGTGGAGTGTTGTAAAGGCGGCGGTGTAGCAGATGAATGCTAACGCCTTAGTCTAAGAGCGGAATAGCTATTGCTAGCTTTTGCTGGTGTAAGTGTAGTGTAAAGTTAATAAAATTTGTATATATGTAACGCGGTATGGCCGCTTGTGTTAGTGTAATGAAATAAAAAAGAATAATAGAAATTATAGAAAAGACTTGGTCATCGGAGCAATCGCTTGTGGCGCAGTTCTTGATTCTAGCGCTATCGTGTTACGGCACGAAGCGGAGTAGCTCTTCAGAACTGGATGAATTCGTAAAATAAAGATTTGTATTATTCGCCGAGCTAGAGAGACGCTTGTCGATGCTATTGCTTGTCTTGCTGATAGTACATGGACACTTTTGCCTCTCAAGCAATGTAGCAATTCAAACGTTAATGCTTATGGGGCGGTCCAGCGCTTCAATATCGTCGCTAATAAAGCGGAGTAGCACTTTGGAACACTCTTTTGCTTGGCGGGTCTTACACGTTTGCTTCACTTTACAAACACGGATTAAAAAAAGAAAATAGAAATAAAATGGATCAGCAGAGTAGCAATTATATGAATGCGCCTATAAAGCAAATAGAATCAAAGTGTATTTATTTTTTAAAATGATATCACATCCACGCTGTCGCCTGTTAACAAAATTTATAGACGTTGAGTCATATGGAGCGAATTTGCATACGCTCAAACTGACTAGTAGCGCATTAACGTTAAGTGTCAATGAGGCAAGTGTTAGCGCATCAATGTCACAAATTTGAAAAAAATAAATTACTCAGAGTTTGTGCTAATAGAGCTAAGTCACACCGACATGCTAACGCTAAATTTAGGATTAAAATTAAACGACGTAGAGACCAAATAGTGTAACCGTTGACTCGATTATTGATTATAATATTTAATGCAATAAAAAACAGTACAATATAATTGGTAATCGATTCGCGTTTAAGGTAAGTTGTCATAGATTTATACTATTAGTTTCAATTAAATTATCAATTTAAATTGCAATAGCTTACAAAAATGAATTAAATTTAAAATAGAATTGACCACGTTAGCTAATTTAAGTGTAATTTTTAGGTTTAAAAGTGAATAAAACTTACGTTGTTAATGTTAAAAAAAATTAATATTTTGAGGCGTTAATTGATTTTAAATGTAACCACCGGCCTGTGAATGTAGTTCCAGGCGTTGGATGTTTTACGAAAATAATCCTTGAAGTAGAACAATAGAACTAAGCAGAGTTGCAAGTGTATTGCTAACGCTCTCACAAAAATTAGTCTTAATGACAGGTATAGAGAATAGACTGGCACAGACGATGTGCACTGTATGACTGATTAAATCCGACTGGCACCGGAGCGGGGCACCGCTTGAGCTTATTACGATTGTCTCGAGGTTTGCGCATGGTGTCGGCATTGTTCATTTTTAAAACGAAAGATGTTGAGAGTTGGTCGATAAAATATTTTTTACTATCGGCAACCTAAAATGTATTTTGCAAAATTCTTGCGGATGTTGGGATTTAGCTTTTAGACAACGAGATAAACACAAATTCCAAATTCGCAAAATTACGGCTTATTACCACGCGTTGAATCGACGATCGCGCGGCAACCCCAAAATCATTAATCACCTACAATACCGCCTGACACCAATTAGTGTGGTCCTGAAAAAGCCGAACTTAGACAACATCCTAAAAACGATTCTTGCAGGCAGGCGTACGGAAACCATTTACAAAAGAACGCCATATCCTGCAACTTCATCAAGGAACAAAAAAAAACACCGCAAAGTACAGTCGAAATGCCAGCAGTGGGTGAACCAAACTAATAGTTACATTTAATTCTTTGTGCATCTGCTCCGCAAGTCACATCCGACTAGACTAGCTTATTCTTGTTTAGACTTGCTCAACTTTTTTAACTTTCACTTACCCTATTGTTCTGTGATATTTCCTAACTTTCATTTTTTTATTTTTTGGTCCTATTGTCATTCGGCACTCTGCAGTGAGTGTTGTTTTTACTTTTTCTCCTGGCTTGTAGAAGTTTGGTAAAATTTTGTGCATGATTATTTTAAATTTTATTTGCATCAATGAAACTTGATTTCTGTCATTATGTATAATGTGCCTGTCCTGTCGATCCGTGCCACAGCACACTAGTAATACTCGCGACACGGCTCTATTAAACTCGACTCATACGCTAACTGAATAGTTAGACACAGGCCGCTGTGTCCATAAAGTATATAGACGGCATCGCAAAACTCGCGATAATTGTTGTTTAACCTGCGCACTCGACACTGATAAACTTAAAATTATTTTTGTTCTCGTTACCGGACATTATCTTTGTTTGGGATTTTCCTATAATTCTTCAAGGTGCCATCACTGTAAAATAATTTAAAAAATTTTTGAGTCGTATTAAGATTGTGATTACTGCCGATTAGTACGTCGCGATTTTTCCCGTTGTTTAACCCTGAGTGGAGATAGAATATTTTTTTAAAACAATTCCGTTGAGATTTTTATAGAAACTTTAACTACGGTTTAGTTTACATTAATAAATGTGTCCACGCGTGCACCCACCTGTAAAATCTCGTTGGATTTAACTAGAGTAATTATATATAATAACTGGCTAGCTCATGCCACTTGCGAAGCCAGGTATTGATTGTATGAGCAAAAGGTAACGCGTCTTTTTTTGCCGAAGGTGTATGCTTAGATCTGGGCAACTTTCTTCGGATTTTATTACGTACCATTACATAAAATCAACATCGGCTTAAGTCAAAGGAAATACGAATGCAGTAACTGCGGTGTGCTTGTCGCGATTCGCGAAATATCAGACATTGCCCACTGTGTTAAAAAGCAATATTGTTATTTTTAAATTACTTTAAGCAAAACCCGCAGGATCAACCTTACTTAAATAGCAAAGCGACTATTATTTGTATTAAATATCAAAGAGTTGCCTTAACGTAAATTGATTTTATTTCGTTAAATTATTGTTACTCCCGTAATTGCTTAAACCCGTAGTTTAATTCCGCTTTAAGCGTCCGCAACTGCCGAGACGTAACATTTGCGATACAGTGAATAATTTTTTAGGTAAAGTTAATAATTATTATATTTATTTATATACGGTACTAGACGCGCTTGTCCAATAGTGGGCTCATTAATTTTCGGTAAAATTAAGTTTTGTTTTAACATTTTAGCTCATTAATCGCATGGTTGTCCGGTTTTATAGATAAATATTACCAAACTATTTTTTCGATATAAAATATTGTTTTGCGTGTTTCTTATTATGGTCATGTAATGATTTGGAAACTAGTACGGTATATTAACATTATTAAATATTTTGTTGTTGGACTGATCGCTTGAAATAGAGTTGCTATCTGATATATCTGATACTGTTACGTCCCGGTAGTCGCGGGCGCCCAAAGCGGATTCGGACTACGGGCCGAAAGCAACGTGATTGGATAACTGCGTTTGATCGATCTTTGAAGCAATTCTGATATTCGATAGATGATAGTTGCTTCGATATTTAAGTAGGGTTGATCTTGCGGGTTTCGTTCGAGGTAGATTAAAAATAACCGTATAGCTTCTTGGCACTGTAGGCAATGTCTGATATTTTGCGAGTCGGCGACTAATACTCCGCAGTTACTACATTCATATTCTTCTTGACTCAAGCCGATATTAATTCTATGTGACGGCACGTAGTAAAAGTCCGAAGAGGGTTGCCCAGATCTAAGCATACACCTTCGGCAGGAGACGCGTCACTTTTTGCTCGTATAGCCGGTATCTGGTCTCGCAAGTCGCGTGAGCTAACCAATTAATAATTATTCTAGTTATATCCAACGGGATTCTGCAAGTGGGTACACGCGCGCAAGGTCGCCTTGGACACATTTATTAATTCAGACTAAACCGTTGTTAACGTTTCTATGAAAATCTCAACGGAATTGTTTTGCAAATATACTTTATCTTTGCTCAGAGTTAAGTAGCGAGAAAAGTCGCGACGTACTAACCGACAATAATCGCAGTCTCGGTACGACTTAGAAATCTCTAAAACAATTCTACAGCTATGGCACTTAGTAGAATCGTGAGAAGGTCCCAATCAAAGGTAATGCCCGGTGACAAGAACGAAATTGATTTTAAATCTATCGGCGTCGAGTGCGCAGGTTAAACAATAATTATCGCGAGTTTCGCAATGCCGTCTATACACTTTATGAACACAGCGGCCTGTATCTAACCATTCGGTCAACGTATGGGTCGAGTTCAATAAAGCAATGTCGCGAGAATTATTAGTAGGTTGCGGCACAGATCGACAGGGCGGGCACATTATACATAATGATGCCAAGTAAAATATAGAATATTCATGCACAAGATTTTAACTAAATTTTTTCAAGCCAAAAGAGAAAGTTAGAGACGACCTCGCTGGGTGCCGTATCCGGGTATAGACAATGGGACGAAAGGGTGGAAAATGAAAGCTGGAAATTCCACAGGACAATAGGGTAAAGAGAAAGTTAGAAAATTCCACAGGACAATAGGGTAAAGTAAAAGTTGCACAAGTCTGGACAGGAATGCGCTGGTCTAGTCGGATGTGACTTGTAAAATGAATGCAAGAGAAATTAAATATGACTGTTAATTTGGCTCACCCACTGCTGGCATCTTGATTGTACCTCGCGGTGTTGCCTCTTTTTCTCCTTGATGAAGTCGGAATCGCAGGATACGGCGTTCTCTCGTGGACGGTTTCCGTACGCCTGTTTGCGGGAATCGTTTTTAGGGATGTTGTCTAAACTCGGCTTCCTCAGGACCACGGTGATCGGTGTCAGGCGGTATCGTCGGTGGCTGGTGATTCTGGGGTTGCCGCGCGATCGTCGATTCAGCGCGTGGTAATAAGCCGTAATTTTGCGAATCTGATATTACCGACCGCCACGACGTGATTTGGAATTTGTCATGTAGGAATTTCACAAAAGTATTATACTATTAAATAAAGTCAATAAAAATTTTAGGGTAAAAGCGTGCAGTGCGTCTGCACCACTTTCAACATTAGAATGCCTGTTAGATCGATTCTTAAAAACGTGCAGTGCGGCTGCACCAGAATTAATTGTCGATCACACAGGATTTTGAAATATTGTTAATAAATTGAAATTGTGAAACAATTGAAATTGGAATAAAATAGGAGA
The DNA here is from genome assembly GCF_019399895.1 of Cardiocondyla obscurior. NCBI lineage: Eukaryota > Metazoa > Arthropoda > Insecta > Hymenoptera > Formicidae > Cardiocondyla > Cardiocondyla obscurior. The sequence goes on along the minus strand of NW_027228804.1, from coordinate 104,579 downwards.
TTTAGGATGTTACTGAATTTAACACAAAAAATTATTTTTAACAATTAAAATAAATTTTTAAATTTACGTTACACTACTGGTTACAATTATAAAGTATAAAAGTTGAACTTATTTCGTTAGGCTTATGTCGTAAGACCCGCACGCGGGATAAACTCTAGGAAGAGAGATGCAAGTTTGAAGTTGGAAATAGAATTGACGCTTTGGTGCAACTGAGCTCCGGGCTCTACCGGCGCTGCCTCCCACCTAGCGCTTAGGTGGTAGTGGGAGTAGGTAGTAGGAATAGCAGCGTTCGGCGCTGCCGGCCGACTGGAGGTAAAACGGTGGTGGTGGGAATAGCGGCGTTCGGCGCTGCGGGCCGCATGGAAGTGGAAGCCTTTGTAGACGGGAATAAAGTTAAACTACTGATTTCTAGCGTCGGCGTGAATAATGCTAAGCTACTGAATATAACGTTGGCGCAACTAATGCTATACTACGCATGAGTAAAGTGATGATATAAATTTATATATGTCTTACTTTTTACGCATTACATACATAATTATTAAATTGTACTTAAATGTATTCGCAAAAATATTCCTATGAAATACATGTTTTTTAGCGGGACGTAACAGGATCACAAAAGTTTAGCGTGTTGCGGCTTCCGATCAAGAGATTTTTTCATTTGCTCGGACCACGAAATATTAACTTTACAATTTATAAGGCATCTGGCACTGGCATTCTCCGGTATAAAATAGTGATTATAGTCGGTTTACTATCTAAATATGGTTGATCTTCCGGATTTTCTTCGAGATAAGTTAGAAAACAATTTATCGTTTCTGTACACAAGGGGCAGTGTCGGATACTACTCGAATTTGCTATCAAAACACTACAATTGCTACATTCATATTTTTCGCTACGTATTCCAATAAGAATGCGATGAGATAGTACGTAGTTAAATTCTGAAGTCGGATATCCAGAATTAAACATGCATTTACGGCAAAAAAAAGGCGCGTAATTTTTTGTTCAAAGTGACGGTACCTGATTTTGCACGTAGCTTGGAGCAACCAATTGATAATTGCTCTGGTTAATCCCAATGGAGCTGTGTTAATGGGCATTTGAGGACGGAGTCAATTTGGACACATTTATGTTTTTTTACTAAGATTCGCTTCCCATATAATCGATAAATATTTCTACTGATTCTCCTAACAAATATACTGTATCTCCGCTTAATTCAAAATAACGTACAAAATCGCGATGAACTAAGGAGCAAATGCCACAATTTCTGTAAGCTTCCGACAGCTCTAATTTTAATCCGCACTCGCGACACTTTAATGTACTAAGAGCGTTCCCGAAATATAGGTAAAGATCAACAACGTGCACAAAGTTGGATTTAAAAGAGTCTATTAATGGTGCACAACCGAGACAATATAATTCACAAGTTTTGCGATGTTGATGGTATATTTTATAGACACAGCAAGCGTTTGCTATTTACTTCAATTTAGTAGCAGTTAGATTTAATAACGCGTAGTTTTTTTTGTTGATTCTACAGTAATTATTTTGACTCGGCGGGCACATTTCCGTTTAAGATACACATTACAAATGAGATTGGCAAATACTTACCCGATCTCGGCATCTTATTTGCGCTGCTTTTAATTGCTTCCTCTGCGTTTCTATGAATTCAGCATTACAGTTTTTGACTTTTTTCTATGATAGATTTTCGTAAGCTCTCCTGCGTGGGTCGTCCTTCGGGATGTCGTTCAAGGAAGGCCTTTTTACGACGTAGGTAATTGGCTTCAGATAATAGTGCAAAGTTCCGCGAGAGTATCGATTTAACGCGTGATAATATGCGGTGATTTTACGTATTTATATATAGTTATATTTGTATTAAGAGTAAATAAATATTTAAAAGAACTTTTATAAAAGTTATTATTTATTAATTAATTATTAAATTTGTTATAAACATATTAAACAAGTACAATATTTTTAAATTCTGTTCCGTACATCCTTTGGCATTTGCAAAATTACCCAAAATCCATATATTATACTTTCTTTTACTTCTCATAGATTCCGAGATATAGGAATTTTACAAACTCCGATAGTTTGAAGAACCGGAATACCTTTTACTGAAAAACAAGAGATACAAAAGTTAATAAAAAACTTTTTAAATTATAAAATATTAATAAACTTTTAATTTATTTATAAAGTGATTGAATAAAAGAATTAAAATGGTTCTATAAATAAACTTTCTTAATTAGTTAATTATCCAAATTGTTATAAACAAATAAAACACTATCCAATTATTCAAAATTCTGTTACGTGTATTTTGTCACATTTAAGCTCTCATTTAAAAAACTATTAAACATTTTCTTTCTAACTCTGTTAGTTCTCGATTTATGAGCACTGTTTAAAATCAGAGACCGACACAAATGACACAAAATAGTAACACCAACATTTTTTAACTAATGCTCCTAATAACCAATTACGAACAGAACAAAGACTTGTCGCTATAACGCACAACTGAGTAATTAAAAATCTTATATTAATAAACAAATTAATAAATTGTTTTAAACAATTTCAAGTTAATAATTGTCTTTCTTTAAATTTTATAGTAAAAATTAAAGACTATAATGAATCATTAATCCCTGCAAAATAACTTTTCTTAATTTATATTAATTTACTTTTTATGAATTTTTAAAACTTATTTTATATATATACAAATATACTAAAGCATGCAATTCTTACCATCCTATTATTAGTTGATAAATAGCAACTCTGGTTTTATCCCAGCTATCCTGTAATAGAAACAACAACAATAGAGAACAATTAACAAACTTAACAACTTCTAACAATTATAATAATTACTATTATTATATAAAATCTATGTTATATATATATAATAGGAAATGCTCTAATTAAATACTTGAAAAATATGTATAATGTAAGGAAACAACTCTTTTATATATAAAAATTAATATATAAATATCCTTTAATTAATTAATTATTAAAATAGAAAAATTGTTTCTATCTAAACCAAGTATTAAAACTTAGTGCGGTAGAAAGTAAATTTTAACCAGCACTCTCACTGTCTTTAATACAGAAATAGACTCAAGGATATATCCTTGAGTCCCATAAAGAGAATAATTTTTACATTCAATAATTTAAACTATAAAATATATATATATATACATATTATTATGTTAGTATTAGGAAAAAAGGGAGAGATTTAAGACTGAATTTTTAATACTTTAAACATACTCTAAGACATTTTTAAACAATTTATGTAAAGTATGTTTAAAAACCATCAGATAAAATAATAGAAAAACAGAGCTTACTTGTGAGTCATAGTTCTGAGTCATGACAAAACACTTTCTTGAACCAAAGCCAGCCTTTCAAGCCAATAGCGAAATTCGTTACCATATAAAAAACCAAGGTTGAACCTACGTGAACCAATCTGAAACTCTGTAACCAAATAAAAATTGTCAAGGTCAGAACTACTCCTTTCCATTG
>NW_027228804.1:81096-96096 GCF_019399895.1 Cardiocondyla obscurior | reverse complement strand
CAGGCCAGGCCAGGCCAGGCCAGGCCAGGCCAGGCCAGGCCAGGCCAGGCCAGGCCAGGCCAGGCCAGGCCAGGCCAGGCCAGGCCAGGCCAGGCCAGGCCAGGCCAGGCCAGGCCAGGCCAGGCCAGGCCAGGCCAGGCCAGGCCAGGCCAGGCCAGGCCAGGCCAGGCCAGGCCAGGCCAGGCCAGGCCAGGCCAGGCCAGGCCAGGCCAGGCCAGGCCAGGCCAGGCCAGGCCAGGCCAGGCCAGGCCAGGCCAGGCCAGGCCAGGCCAGGCCAGGCCAGGCCAGGCCAGGCCAGGCCAGGCCAGGCCAGGCCAGGCCAGGCCAGGCCAGGCCAGGCCAGGCCAGGCCAGGCCAGGCCAGGCCAGGCCAGGCCAGGCCAGGCCAGGCCAGGCCAGGCCAGGCCAGGCCAGGCCAGGCCAGGCCAGGCCAGGCCAGGCCAGGCCAGGCCAGGCCAGGCCAGGCCAGGCCAGGCCAGGCCAGGCCAGGCCAGGCCAGGCCAGGCCAGGCCAGGCCAGGCCAGGCCAGGCCAGGCCAGGCCAGGCCAGGCCAGGCCAGGCCAGGCCAGGCCAGGCCAGGCCAGGCCAGGCCAGGCCAGGCCAGGCCAGGCCAGGCCAGGCCAGGCCAGGCCAGGCCAGGCCAGGCCAGGCCAGGCCAGGCCAGGCCAGGCCAGGCCAGGCCAGGCCAGGCCAGGCCAGGCCAGGCCAGGCCAGGCCAGGCCAGGCCAGGCCAGGCCAGGCCAGGCCAGGCCAGGCCAGGCCAGGCCAGGCCAGGCCAGGCCAGGCCAGGCCAGGCCAGGCCAGGCCAGGCCAGGCCAGGCCAGGCCAGGCCAGGCCAGGCCAGGCCAGGCCAGGCCAGGCCAGGCCAGGCCAGGCCAGGCCAGGCCAGGCCAGGCCAGGCCAGGCCAGGCCAGGCCAGGCCAGGCCAGGCCAGGCCAGGCCAGGCCAGGCCAGGCCAGGCCAGGCCAGGCCAGGCCAGGCCAGGCCAGGCCAGGCCAGGCCAGGCCAGGCCAGGCCAGGCCAGGCCAGGCCAGGCCAGGCCAGGCCAGGCCAGGCCAGGCCAGGCCAGGCCAGGCCAGGCCAGGCCAGGCCAGGCCAGGCCAGGCCAGGCCAGGCCAGGCCAGGCCAGGCCAGGCCAGGCCAGGCCAGGCCAGGCCAGGCCAGGCCAGGCCAGGCCAGGCCAGGCCAGGCCAGGCCAGGCCAGGCCAGGCCAGGCCAGGCCAGGCCAGGCCAGGCCAGGCCAGGCCAGGCCAGGCCAGGCCAGGCCAGGCCAGGCCAGGCCAGGCCAGGCCAGGCCAGGCCAGGCCAGGCCAGGCCAGGCCAGGCCAGGCCAGGCCAGGCCAGGCCAGGCCAGGCCAGGCCAGGCCAGGCCAGGCCAGGCCAGGCCAGGCCAGGCCAGGCCAGGCCAGGCCAGGCCAGGCCAGGCCAGGCCAGGCCAGGCCAGGCCAGGCCAGGCCAGGCCAGGCCAGGCCAGGCCAGGCCAGGCCAGGCCAGGCCAGGCCAGGCCAGGCCAGGCCAGGCCAGGCCAGGCCAGGCCAGGCCAGGCCAGGCCAGGCCAGGCCAGGCCAGGCCAGGCCAGGCCAGGCCAGGCCAGGCCAGGCCAGGCCAGGCCAGGCCAGGCCAGGCCAGGCCAGGCCAGGCCAGGCCAGGCCAGGCCAGGCCAGGCCAGGCCAGGCCAGGCCAGGCCAGGCCAGGCCAGGCCAGGCCAGGCCAGGCCAGGCCAGGCCAGGCCAGGCCAGGCCAGGCCAGGCCAGGCCAGGCCAGGCCAGGCCAGGCCAGGCCAGGCCAGGCCAGGCCAGGCCAGGCCAGGCCAGGCCAGGCCAGGCCAGGCCAGGCCAGGCCAGGCCAGGCCAGGCCAGGCCAGGCCAGGCCAGGCCAGGCCAGGCCAGGCCAGGCCAGGCCAGGCCAGGCCAGGCCAGGCCAGGCCAGGCCAGGCCAGGCCAGGCCAGGCCAGGCCAGGCCAGGCCAGGCCAGGCCAGGCCAGGCCAGGCCAGGCCAGGCCAGGCCAGGCCAGGCCAGGCCAGGCCAGGCCAGGCCAGGCCAGGCCAGGCCAGGCCAGGCCAGGCCAGGCCAGGCCAGGCCAGGCCAGGCCAGGCCAGCCAGGCCAGGCCAGGCCAGGCCAGGCCAGGCCAGGCCAGGCCAGGCCAGGCCAGGCCAGGCCAGGCCAGGCCAGGCCAGGCCAGGCCAGGCCAGGCCAGGCCAGGCCAGGCCAGGCCAGGCCAGGCCAGGCCAGGCCAGGCCAGGCCAGGCCAGGCCAGGCCAGGCCAGGCCAGGCCAGGCCAGGCCAGGCCAGGCCAGGCCAGGCCAGGCCAGGCCAGGCCAGGCCAGGCCAGGCCAGGCCAGGCCAGGCCAGGCCAGGCCAGGCCAGGCCAGGCCAGGCCAGGCCAGGCCAGGCCAGGCCAGGCCAGGCCAGGCCAGGCCAGGCCAGGCCAGGCCAGGCCAGGCCAGGCCAGGCCAGGCCAGGCCAGGCCAGGCCAGGCCAGGCCAGGCCAGGCCAGGCCAGGCCAGGCCAGGCCAGGCCAGGCCAGGCCAGGCCAGGCCAGGCCAGGCCAGGCCAGGCCAGGCCAGGCCAGGCCAGGCCAGGCCAGGCCAGGCCAGGCCAGGCCAGGCCAGGCCAGGCCAGGCCAGGCCAGGCCAGGCCAGGCCAGGCCAGGCCAGGCCAGGCCAGGCCAGGCCAGGCCAGGCCAGGCCAGGCCAGGCCAGGCCAGGCCAGGCCAGGCCAGGCCAGGCCAGGCCAGGCCAGGCCAGGCCAGGCCAGGCCAGGCCAGGCCAGGCCAGGCCAGGCCAGGCCAGGCCAGGCCAGGCCAGGCCAGGCCAGGCCAGGCCAGGCCAGGCCAGGCCAGGCCAGGCCAGGCCAGGCCAGGCCAGGCCAGGCCAGGCCAGGCCAGGCCAGGCCAGGCCAGGCCAGGCCAGGCCAGGCCAGGCCAGGCCAGGCCAGGCCAGGCCAGGCCAGGCCAGGCCAGGCCAGGCCAGGCCAGGCCAGGCCAGGCCAGGCCAGGCCAGGCCAGGCCAGGCCAGGCCAGGCCAGGCCAGGCCAGGCCAGGCCAGGCCAGGCCAGGCCAGGCCAGGCCAGGCCAGGCCAGGCCAGGCCAGGCCAGGCCAGGCCAGGCCAGGCCAGGCCAGGCCAGGCCAGGCCAGGCCAGGCCAGGCCAGGCCAGGCCAGGCCAGGCCAGGCCAGGCCAGGCCAGGCCAGGCCAGGCCAGGCCAGGCCAGGCCAGGCCAGGCCAGGCCAGGCCAGGCCAGGCCAGGCCAGGCCAGGCCAGGCCAGGCCAGGCCAGGCCAGGCCAGGCCAGGCCAGGCCAGGCCAGGCCAGGCCAGGCCAGGCCAGGCCAGGCCAGGCCAGGCCAGGCCAGGCCAGGCCAGGCCAGGCCAGGCCAGGCCAGGCCAGGCCAGGCCAGGCCAGGCCAGGCCAGGCCAGGCCAGGCCAGGCCAGGCCAGGCCAGGCCAGGCCAGGCCAGGCCAGGCCAGGCCAGGCCAGGCCAGGCCAGGCCAGGCCAGGCCAGGCCAGGCCAGGCCAGGCCAGGCCAGGCCAGGCCAGGCCAGGCCAGGCCAGGCCAGGCCAGGCCAGGCCAGGCCAGGCCAGGCCAGGCCAGGCCAGGCCAGGCCAGGCCAGGCCAGGCCAGGCCAGGCCAGGCCAGGCCAGGCCAGGCCAGGCCAGGCCAGGCCAGGCCAGGCCAGGCCAGGCCAGGCCAGGCCAGGCCAGGCCAGGCCAGGCCAGGCCAGGCCAGGCCAGGCCAGGCCAGGCCAGGCCAGGCCAGGCCAGGCCAGGCCAGGCCAGGCCAGGCCAGGCCAGGCCAGGCCAGGCCAGGCCAGGCCAGGCCAGGCCAGGCCAGGCCAGGCCAGGCCAGGCCAGGCCAGGCCAGGCCAGGCCAGGCCAGGCCAGGCCAGGCCAGGCCAGGCCAGGCCAGGCCAGGCCAGGCCAGGCCAGGCCAGGCCAGGCCAGGCCAGGCCAGGCCAGGCCAGGCCAGGCCAGGCCAGGCCAGGCCAGGCCAGGCCAGGCCAGGCCAGGCCAGGCCAGGCCAGGCCAGGCCAGGCCAGGCCAGGCCAGGCCAGGCCAGGCCAGGCCAGGCCAGGCCAGGCCAGGCCAGGCCAGGCCAGGCCAGGCCAGGCCAGGCCAGGCCAGGCCAGGCCAGGCCAGGCCAGGCCAGGCCAGGCCAGGCCAGGCCAGGCCAGGCCAGGCCAGGCCAGGCCAGGCCAGGCCAGGCCAGGCCAGGCCAGGCCAGGCCAGGCCAGGCCAGGCCAGGCCAGGCCAGGCCAGGCCAGGCCAGGCCAGGCCAGGCCAGGCCAGGCCAGGCCAGGCCAGGCCAGGCCAGGCCAGGCCAGGCCAGGCCAGGCCAGGCCAGGCCAGGCCAGGCCAGGCCAGGCCAGGCCAGGCCAGGCCAGGCCAGGCCAGGCCAGGCCAGGCCAGGCCAGGCCAGGCCAGGCCAGGCCAGGCCAGGCCAGGCCAGGCCAGGCCAGGCCAGGCCAGGCCAGGCCAGGCCAGGCCAGGCCAGGCCAGGCCAGGCCAGGCCAGGCCAGGCCAGGCCAGGCCAGGCCAGGCCAGGCCAGGCCAGGCCAGGCCAGGCCAGGCCAGGCCAGGCCAGGCCAGGCCAGGCCAGGCCAGGCCAGGCCAGGCCAGGCCAGGCCAGGCCAGGCCAGGCCAGGCCAGGCCAGGCCAGGCCAGGCCAGGCCAGGCCAGGCCAGGCCAGGCCAGGCCAGGCCAGGCCAGGCCAGGCCAGGCCAGGCCAGGCCAGGCCAGGCCAGGCCAGGCCAGGCCAGGCCAGGCCAGGCCAGGCCAGGCCAGGCCAGGCCAGGCCAGGCCAGGCCAGGCCAGGCCAGGCCAGGCCAGGCCAGGCCAGGCCAGGCCAGGCCAGGCCAGGCCAGGCCAGGCCAGGCCAGGCCAGGCCAGGCCAGGCCAGGCCAGGCCAGGCCAGGCCAGGCCAGGCCAGGCCAGGCCAGGCCAGGCCAGGCCAGGCCAGGCCAGGCCAGGCCAGGCCAGGCCAGGCCAGGCCAGGCCAGGCCAGGCCAGGCCAGGCCAGGCCAGGCCAGGCCAGGCCAGGCCAGGCCAGGCCAGGCCAGGCCAGGCCAGGCCAGGCCAGGCCAGGCCAGGCCAGGCCAGGCCAGGCCAGGCCAGGCCAGGCCAGGCCAGGCCAGGCCAGGCCAGGCCAGGCCAGGCCAGGCCAGGCCAGGCCAGGCCAGGCCAGGCCAGGCCAGGCCAGGCCAGGCCAGGCCAGGCCAGGCCAGGCCAGGCCAGGCCAGGCCAGGCCAGGCCAGGCCAGGCCAGGCCAGGCCAGGCCAGGCCAGGCCAGGCCAGGCCAGGCCAGGCCAGGCCAGGCCAGGCCAGGCCAGGCCAGGCCAGGCCAGGCCAGGCCAGGCCAGGCCAGGCCAGGCCAGGCCAGGCCAGGCCAGGCCAGGCCAGGCCAGGCCAGGCCAGGCCAGGCCAGGCCAGGCCAGGCCAGGCCAGGCCAGGCCAGGCCAGGCCAGGCCAGGCCAGGCCAGGCCAGGCCAGGCCAGGCCAGGCCAGGCCAGGCCAGGCCAGGCCAGGCCAGGCCAGGCCAGGCCAGGCCAGGCCAGGCCAGGCCAGGCCAGGCCAGGCCAGGCCAGGCCAGGCCAGGCCAGGCCAGGCCAGGCCAGGCCAGGCCAGGCCAGGCCAGGCCAGGCCAGGCCAGGCCAGGCCAGGCCAGGCCAGGCCAGGCCAGGCCAGGCCAGGCCAGGCCAGGCCAGGCCAGGCCAGGCCAGGCCAGGCCAGGCCAGGCCAGGCCAGGCCAGGCCAGGCCAGGCCAGGCCAGGCCAGGCCAGGCCAGGCCAGGCCAGGCCAGGCCAGGCCAGGCCAGGCCAGGCCAGGCCAGGCCAGGCCAGGCCAGGCCAGGCCAGGCCAGGCCAGGCCAGGCCAGGCCAGGCCAGGCCAGGCCAGGCCAGGCCAGGCCAGGCCAGGCCAGGCCAGGCCAGGCCAGGCCAGGCCAGGCCAGGCCAGGCCAGGCCAGGCCAGGCCAGGCCAGGCCAGGCCAGGCCAGGCCAGGCCAGGCCAGGCCAGGCCAGGCCAGGCCAGGCCAGGCCAGGCCAGGCCAGGCCAGGCCAGGCCAGGCCAGGCCAGGCCAGGCCAGGCCAGGCCAGGCCAGGCCAGGCCAGGCCAGGCCAGGCCAGGCCAGGCCAGGCCAGGCCAGGCCAGGCCAGGCCAGGCCAGGCCAGGCCAGGCCAGGCCAGGCCAGGCCAGGCCAGGCCAGGCCAGGCCAGGCCAGGCCAGGCCAGGCCAGGCCAGGCCAGGCCAGGCCAGGCCAGGCCAGGCCAGGCCAGGCCAGGCCAGGCCAGGCCAGGCCAGGCCAGGCCAGGCCAGGCCAGGCCAGGCCAGGCCAGGCCAGGCCAGGCCAGGCCAGGCCAGGCCAGGCCAGGCCAGGCCAGGCCAGGCCAGGCCAGGCCAGGCCAGGCCAGGCCAGGCCAGGCCAGGCCAGGCCAGGCCAGGCCAGGCCAGGCCAGGCCAGGCCAGGCCAGGCCAGGCCAGGCCAGGCCAGGCCAGGCCAGGCCAGGCCAGGCCAGGCCAGGCCAGGCCAGGCCAGGCCAGGCCAGGCCAGGCCAGGCCAGGCCAGGCCAGGCCAGGCCAGGCCAGGCCAGGCCAGGCCAGGCCAGGCCAGGCCAGGCCAGGCCAGGCCAGGCCAGGCCAGGCCAGGCCAGGCCAGGCCAGGCCAGGCCAGGCCAGGCCAGGCCAGGCCAGGCCAGGCCAGGCCAGGCCAGGCCAGGCCAGGCCAGGCCAGGCCAGGCCAGGCCAGGCCAGGCCAGGCCAGGCCAGGCCAGGCCAGGCCAGGCCAGGCCAGGCCAGGCCAGGCCAGGCCAGGCCAGGCCAGGCCAGGCCAGGCCAGGCCAGGCCAGGCCAGGCCAGGCCAGGCCAGGCCAGGCCAGGCCAGGCCAGGCCAGGCCAGGCCAGGCCAGGCCAGGCCAGGCCAGGCCAGGCCAGGCCAGGCCAGGCCAGGCCAGGCCAGGCCAGGCCAGGCCAGGCCAGGCCAGGCCAGGCCAGGCCAGGCCAGGCCAGGCCAGGCCAGGCCAGGCCAGGCCAGGCCAGGCCAGGCCAGGCCAGGCCAGGCCAGGCCAGGCCAGGCCAGGCCAGGCCAGGCCAGGCCAGGCCAGGCCAGGCCAGGCCAGGCCAGGCCAGGCCAGGCCAGGCCAGGCCAGGCCAGGCCAGGCCAGGCCAGGCCAGGCCAGGCCAGGCCAGGCCAGGCCAGGCCAGGCCAGGCCAGGCCAGGCCAGGCCAGGCCAGGCCAGGCCAGGCCAGGCCAGGCCAGGCCAGGCCAGGCCAGGCCAGGCCAGGCCAGGCCAGGCCAGGCCAGGCCAGGCCAGGCCAGGCCAGGCCAGGCCAGGCCAGGCCAGGCCAGGCCAGGCCAGGCCAGGCCAGGCCAGGCCAGGCCAGGCCAGGCCAGGCCAGGCCAGGCCAGGCCAGGCCAGGCCAGGCCAGGCCAGGCCAGGCCAGGCCAGGCCAGGCCAGGCCAGGCCAGGCCAGGCCAGGCCAGGCCAGGCCAGGCCAGGCCAGGCCAGGCCAGGCCAGGCCAGGCCAGGCCAGGCCAGGCCAGGCCAGGCCAGGCCAGGCCAGGCCAGGCCAGGCCAGGCCAGGCCAGGCCAGGCCAGGCCAGGCCAGGCCAGGCCAGGCCAGGCCAGGCCAGGCCAGGCCAGGCCAGGCCAGGCCAGGCCAGGCCAGGCCAGGCCAGGCCAGGCCAGGCCAGGCCAGGCCAGGCCAGGCCAGGCCAGGCCAGGCCAGGCCAGGCCAGGCCAGGCCAGGCCAGGCCAGGCCAGGCCAGGCCAGGCCAGGCCAGGCCAGGCCAGGCCAGGCCAGGCCAGGCCAGGCCAGGCCAGGCCAGGCCAGGCCAGGCCAGGCCAGGCCAGGCCAGGCCAGGCCAGGCCAGGCCAGGCCAGGCCAGGCCAGGCCAGGCCAGGCCAGGCCAGGCCAGGCCAGGCCAGGCCAGGCCAGGCCAGGCCAGGCCAGGCCAGGCCAGGCCAGGCCAGGCCAGGCCAGGCCAGGCCAGGCCAGGCCAGGCCAGGCCAGGCCAGGCCAGGCCAGGCCAGGCCAGGCCAGGCCAGGCCAGGCCAGGCCAGGCCAGGCCAGGCCAGGCCAGGCCAGGCCAGGCCAGGCCAGGCCAGGCCAGGCCAGGCCAGGCCAGGCCAGGCCAGGCCAGGCCAGGCCAGGCCAGGCCAGGCCAGGCCAGGCCAGGCCAGGCCAGGCCAGGCCAGGCCAGGCCAGGCCAGGCCAGGCCAGGCCAGGCCAGGCCAGGCCAGGCCAGGCCAGGCCAGGCCAGGCCAGGCCAGGCCAGGCCAGGCCAGGCCAGGCCAGGCCAGGCCAGGCCAGGCCAGGCCAGGCCAGGCCAGGCCAGGCCAGGCCAGGCCAGGCCAGGCCAGGCCAGGCCAGGCCAGGCCAGGCCAGGCCAGGCCAGGCCAGGCCAGGCCAGGCCAGGCCAGGCCAGGCCAGGCCAGGCCAGGCCAGGCCAGGCCAGGCCAGGCCAGGCCAGGCCAGGCCAGGCCAGGCCAGGCCAGGCCAGGCCAGGCCAGGCCAGGCCAGGCCAGGCCAGGCCAGGCCAGGCCAGGCCAGGCCAGGCCAGGCCAGGCCAGGCCAGGCCAGGCCAGGCCAGGCCAGGCCAGGCCAGGCCAGGCCAGGCCAGGCCAGGCCAGGCCAGGCCAGGCCAGGCCAGGCCAGGCCAGGCCAGGCCAGGCCAGGCCAGGCCAGGCCAGGCCAGGCCAGGCCAGGCCAGGCCAGGCCAGGCCAGGCCAGGCCAGGCCAGGCCAGGCCAGGCCAGGCCAGGCCAGGCCAGGCCAGGCCAGGCCAGGCCAGGCCAGGCCAGGCCAGGCCAGGCCAGGCCAGGCCAGGCCAGGCCAGGCCAGGCCAGGCCAGGCCAGGCCAGGCCAGGCCAGGCCAGGCCAGGCCAGGCCAGGCCAGGCCAGGCCAGGCCAGGCCAGGCCAGGCCAGGCCAGGCCAGGCCAGGCCAGGCCAGGCCAGGCCAGGCCAGGCCAGGCCAGGCCAGGCCAGGCCAGGCCAGGCCAGGCCAGGCCAGGCCAGGCCAGGCCAGGCCAGGCCAGGCCAGGCCAGGCCAGGCCAGGCCAGGCCAGGCCAGGCCAGGCCAGGCCAGGCCAGGCCAGGCCAGGCCAGGCCAGGCCAGGCCAGGCCAGGCCAGGCCAGGCCAGGCCAGGCCAGGCCAGGCCAGGCCAGGCCAGGCCAGGCCAGGCCAGGCCAGGCCAGGCCAGGCCAGGCCAGGCCAGGCCAGGCCAGGCCAGGCCAGGCCAGGCCAGGCCAGGCCAGGCCAGGCCAGGCCAGGCCAGGCCAGGCCAGGCCAGGCCAGGCCAGGCCAGGCCAGGCCAGGCCAGGCCAGGCCAGGCCAGGCCAGGCCAGGCCAGGCCAGGCCAGGCCAGGCCAGGCCAGGCCAGGCCAGGCCAGGCCAGGCCAGGCCAGGCCAGGCCAGGCCAGGCCAGGCCAGGCCAGGCCAGGCCAGGCCAGGCCAGGCCAGGCCAGGCCAGGCCAGGCCAGGCCAGGCCAGGCCAGGCCAGGCCAGGCCAGGCCAGGCCAGGCCAGGCCAGGCCAGGCCAGGCCAGGCCAGGCCAGGCCAGGCCAGGCCAGGCCAGGCCAGGCCAGGCCAGGCCAGGCCAGGCCAGGCCAGGCCAGGCCAGGCCAGGCCAGGCCAGGCCAGGCCAGGCCAGGCCAGGCCAGGCCAGGCCAGGCCAGGCCAGGCCAGGCCAGGCCAGGCCAGGCCAGGCCAGGCCAGGCCAGGCCAGGCCAGGCCAGGCCAGGCCAGGCCAGGCCAGGCCAGGCCAGGCCAGGCCAGGCCAGGCCAGGCCAGGCCAGGCCAGGCCAGGCCAGGCCAGGCCAGGCCAGGCCAGGCCAGGCCAGGCCAGGCCAGGCCAGGCCAGGCCAGGCCAGGCCAGGCCAGGCCAGGCCAGGCCAGGCCAGGCCAGGCCAGGCCAGGCCAGGCCAGGCCAGGCCAGGCCAGGCCAGGCCAGGCCAGGCCAGGCCAGGCCAGGCCAGGCCAGGCCAGGCCAGGCCAGGCCAGGCCAGGCCAGGCCAGGCCAGGCCAGGCCAGGCCAGGCCAGGCCAGGCCAGGCCAGGCCAGGCCAGGCCAGGCCAGGCCAGGCCAGGCCAGGCCAGGCCAGGCCAGGCCAGGCCAGGCCAGGCCAGGCCAGGCCAGGCCAGGCCAGGCCAGGCCAGGCCAGGCCAGGCCAGGCCAGGCCAGGCCAGGCCAGGCCAGGCCAGGCCAGGCCAGGCCAGGCCAGGCCAGGCCAGGCCAGGCCAGGCCAGGCCAGGCCAGGCCAGGCCAGGCCAGGCCAGGCCAGGCCAGGCCAGGCCAGGCCAGGCCAGGCCAGGCCAGGCCAGGCCAGGCCAGGCCAGGCCAGGCCAGGCCAGGCCAGGCCAGGCCAGGCCAGGCCAGGCCAGGCCAGGCCAGGCCAGGCCAGGCCAGGCCAGGCCAGGCCAGGCCAGGCCAGGCCAGGCCAGGCCAGGCCAGGCCAGGCCAGGCCAGGCCAGGCCAGGCCAGGCCAGGCCAGGCCAGGCCAGGCCAGGCCAGGCCAGGCCAGGCCAGGCCAGGCCAGGCCAGGCCAGGCCAGGCCAGGCCAGGCCAGGCCAGGCCAGGCCAGGCCAGGCCAGGCCAGGCCAGGCCAGGCCAGGCCAGGCCAGGCCAGGCCAGGCCAGGCCAGGCCAGGCCAGGCCAGGCCAGGCCAGGCCAGGCCAGGCCAGGCCAGGCCAGGCCAGGCCAGGCCAGGCCAGGCCAGGCCAGGCCAGGCCAGGCCAGGCCAGGCCAGGCCAGGCCAGGCCAGGCCAGGCCAGGCCAGGCCAGGCCAGGCCAGGCCAGGCCAGGCCAGGCCAGGCCAGGCCAGGCCAGGCCAGGCCAGGCCAGGCCAGGCCAGGCCAGGCCAGGCCAGGCCAGGCCAGGCCAGGCCAGGCCAGGCCAGGCCAGGCCAGGCCAGGCCAGGCCAGGCCAGGCCAGGCCAGGCCAGGCCAGGCCAGGCCAGGCCAGGCCAGGCCAGGCCAGGCCAGGCCAGGCCAGGCCAGGCCAGGCCAGGCCAGGCCAGGCCAGGCCAGGCCAGGCCAGGCCAGGCCAGGCCAGGCCAGGCCAGGCCAGGCCAGGCCAGGCCAGGCCAGGCCAGGCCAGGCCAGGCCAGGCCAGGCCAGGCCAGGCCAGGCCAGGCCAGGCCAGGCCAGGCCAGGCCAGGCCAGGCCAGGCCAGGCCAGGCCAGGCCAGGCCAGGCCAGGCCAGGCCAGGCCAGGCCAGGCCAGGCCAGGCCAGGCCAGGCCAGGCCAGGCCAGGCCAGGCCAGGCCAGGCCAGGCCAGGCCAGGCCAGGCCAGGCCAGGCCAGGCCAGGCCAGGCCAGGCCAGGCCAGGCCAGGCCAGGCCAGGCCAGGCCAGGCCAGGCCAGGCCAGGCCAGGCCAGGCCAGGCCAGGCCAGGCCAGGCCAGGCCAGGCCAGGCCAGGCCAGGCCAGGCCAGGCCAGGCCAGGCCAGGCCAGGCCAGGCCAGGCCAGGCCAGGCCAGGCCAGGCCAGGCCAGGCCAGGCCAGGCCAGGCCAGGCCAGGCCAGGCCAGGCCAGGCCAGGCCAGGCCAGGCCAGGCCAGGCCAGGCCAGGCCAGGCCAGGCCAGGCCAGGCCAGGCCAGGCCAGGCCAGGCCAGGCCAGGCCAGGCCAGGCCAGGCCAGGCCAGGCCAGGCCAGGCCAGGCCAGGCCAGGCCAGGCCAGGCCAGGCCAGGCCAGGCCAGGCCAGGCCAGGCCAGGCCAGGCCAGGCCCAGGCCAGGCCAGGCCAGGCCAGGCCAGGCCAGGCCAGGCCAGGCCAGGCCAGGCCAGGCCAGGCCAGGCCAGGCCAGGCCAGGCCAGGCCAGGCCAGGCCAGGCCAGGCCAGGCCAGGCCAGGCCAGGCCAGGCCAGGCCAGGCCAGGCCAGGCCAGGCCAGGCCAGGCCAGGCCAGGCCAGGCCAGGCCAGGCCAGGCCAGGCCAGGCCAGGCCAGGCCAGGCCAGGCCAGGCCAGGCCAGGCCAGGCCAGGCCAGGCCAGGCCAGGCCAGGCCAGGCCAGGCCAGGCCAGGCCAGGCCAGGCCAGGCCAGGCCAGGCCAGGCCAGGCCAGGCCAGGCCAGGCCAGGCCAGGCCAGGCCAGGCCAGGCCAGGCCAGGCCAGGCCAGGCCAGGCCAGGCCAGGCCAGGCCAGGCCAGGCCAGGCCAGGCCAGGCCAGGCCAGGCCAGGCCAGGCCAGGCCAGGCCAGGCCAGGCCAGGCCAGGCCAGGCCAGGCCAGGCCAGGCCAGGCCAGGCCAGGCCAGGCCAGGCCAGGCCAGGCCAGGCCAGGCCAGGCCAGGCCAGGCCAGGCCAGGCCAGGCCAGGCCAGGCCAGGCCAGGCCAGGCCAGGCCAGGCCAGGCCAGGCCAGGCCAGGCCAGGCCAGGCCAGGCCAGGCCAGGCCAGGCCAGGCCAGGCCAGGCCAGGCCAGGCCAGGCCAGGCCAGGCCAGGCCAGGCCAGGCCAGGCCAGGCCAGGCCAGGCCAGGCCAGGCCAGGCCAGGCCAGGCCAGGCCAGGCCAGGCCAGGCCAGGCCAGGCCAGGCCAGGCCAGGCCAGGCCAGGCCAGGCCAGGCCAGGCCAGGCCAGGCCAGGCCAGGCCAGGCCAGGCCAGGCCAGGCCAGGCCAGGCCAGGCCAGGCCAGGCCAGGCCAGGCCAGGCCAGGCCAGGCCAGGCCAGGCCAGGCCAGGCCAGGCCAGGCCAGGCCAGGCCAGGCCAGGCCAGGCCAGGCCAGGCCAGGCCAGGCCAGGCCAGGCCAGGCCAGGCCAGGCCAGGCCAGGCCAGGCCAGGCCAGGCCAGGCCAGGCCAGGCCAGGCCAGGCCAGGCCAGGCCAGGCCAGGCCAGGCCAGGCCAGGCCAGGCCAGGCCAGGCCAGGCCAGGCCAGGCCAGGCCAGGCCAGGCCAGGCCAGGCCAGGCCAGGCCAGGCCAGGCCAGGCCAGGCCAGGCCAGGCCAGGCCAGGCCAGGCCAGGCCAGGCCAGGCCAGGCCAGGCCAGGCCAGGCCAGGCCAGGCCAGGCCAGGCCAGGCCAGGCCAGGCCAGGCCAGGCCAGGCCAGGCCAGGCCAGGCCAGGCCAGGCCAGGCCAGGCCAGGCCAGGCCAGGCCAGGCCAGGCCAGGCCAGGCCAGGCCAGGCCAGGCCAGGCCAGGCCAGGCCAGGCCAGGCCAGGCCAGGCCAGGCCAGGCCAGGCCAGGCCAGGCCAGGCCAGGCCAGGCCAGGCCAGGCCAGGCCAGGCCAGGCCAGGCCAGGCCAGGCCAGGCCAGGCCAGGCCAGGCCAGGCCAGGCCAGGCCAGGCCAGGCCAGGCCAGGCCAGGCCAGGCCAGGCCAGGCCAGGCCAGGCCAGGCCAGGCCAGGCCAGGCCAGGCCAGGCCAGGCCAGGCCAGGCCAGGCCAGGCCAGGCCAGGCCAGGCCAGGCCAGGCCAGGCCAGGCCAGGCCAGGCCAGGCCAGGCCAGGCCAGGCCAGGCCAGGCCAGGCCAGGCCAGGCCAGGCCAGGCCAGGCCAGGCCAGGCCAGGCCAGGCCAGGCCAGGCCAGGCCAGGCCAGGCCAGGCCAGGCCAGGCCAGGCCAGGCCAGGCCAGGCCAGGCCAGGCCAGGCCAGGCCAGGCCAGGCCAGGCCAGGCCAGGCCAGGCCAGGCCAGGCCAGGCCAGGCCAGGCCAGGCCAGGCCAGGGGCCAGGCCAGGCCAGGCCAGGCCAGGCCAGGCCAGGCCAGGCCAGGCCAGGCCAGGCCAGGCCAGGCCAGGCCAGGCCAGGCCAGGCCAGGCCAGGCCAGGCCAGGCCAGGCCAGGCCAGGCCAGGCCAGGCCAGGCCAGGCCAGGCCAGGCCAGGCCAGGCCAGGCCAGGCCAGGCCAGGCCAGGCCAGGCCAGGCCAGGCCAGGCTCAGGCCAGGCCAGGCCAGGCCAGGCCAGGCCAGGCCAGGCCAGGCCAGGCCAGGCCAGGCCAGGCCAGGCCAGGCCAGGCCAGGCCAGGCCAGGCCAGGCCAGGCCAGGCCAGGCCAGGCCAGGCCAGGCCAGGCCAGGCCAGGCCAGGCCAGGCCAGGCCAGGCCAGGCCAGGCCAGGCCATCAGGCCAGGCCAGGCCAGGCCAGGCCAGGCCAGGCCAGGCCAGGCCAGGCCAGGCCAGGCCAGGCCAGGCCAGGCCAGGCCAGGCCAGGCCAGGCCAGGCCAGGCCAGGCCAGGCCAGGCCAGGCCAGGCCAGGCCAGGCCAGGCCAGGCCAGGCCAGGCCAGGCCAGGCCAGGCCAGGCCAGGCCAGGCCAGGCCAGGCCAGGCCAGGCCAGGCCAGGCCAGGCCAGGCCAGGCCAGGCCAGGCCAGGCCAGGCCAGGCCAGGCCAGGCCAGGCCAGGCCAGGCCAGGCCAGGCCAGGCCAGGCCAGGCCAGGCCAGGCCAGGCCAGGCCAGGCCAGGCCAGGCCAGGCCAGGCCAGGCCAGGCCAGGCCAGGCCAGGCCAGGCCAGGCCAGGCCAGGCCAGGCCAGGCCAGGCCAGGCCAGGCCAGGCCAGGCCAGGCCAGGCCAGGCCAGGCCAGGCCAGGCCAGGCCAGGCCAGGCCAGGCCAGGCCAGGCCAGGCCAGGCCAGGCCAGGCCAGGCCAGGCCAGGCCAGGCCAGGCCAGGCCAGGCCAGGCCAGGCCAGGCCAGGCCAGGCCAGGCCAGGCCAGGCCAGGCCAGGCCAGGCCAGGCCAGGCCAGGCCAGGCCAGGCCAGGCCAGGCCAGGCCAGGCCAGGCCAGGCCAGGCCAGGCCAGGCCAGGCCAGGCCAGGCCAGGCCAGGCCAGGCCAGGCCAGGCCAGGCCAGGCCAGGCCAGGCCAGGCCAGGCCAGGCCAGGCCAGGCCAGGCCAGGCCAGGCCAGGCCAGGCCAGGCCAGGCCAGGCCAGGCCAGGCCAGGCCAGGCCAGGCCAGGGCCAGGCCAGGCCAGGCCAGGCCAGGCCAGGCCAGGCCAGGCCAGGCCAGGCCAGGCCAGGGCCAGGCCAGGCCAGGCCAGGCCAGGCCAGGCCAGGCCCAGGCCAGGCCAGGCCAGGCCAGGCCAGGCCAGGGCTCAGG
>NW_027228804.1:65000-72990 GCF_019399895.1 Cardiocondyla obscurior | reverse complement strand
CTAACCTAACCTAACCTAACCTAACCTAAATCCTAACCTAACCTAACCTAACCTAACCTAACCTAACCTAACCTAACCTAACCTAACCTAACCTAACCTAACCTAACCTAACCTAACCTAACCTAACCTAACCTAACCCCAACCTAACCTAACCTAACCTAACCTAACCTAACCTAACCTAACCTAACCTAACCTAACCTAACCTAACCTAACCTAACCTAACCTAACCTAACCCAACCTAACCTAACCTAACCCAACCTAACCCAACCTAACCTAACCTAACCTAACCTAACCTAACCCAACCTAACCTAACCTAACCTAACCCAACCTAACCTAACCCAACCTAACCTAACCCAATCCCAACTCAACCTAACCTAACCTAACCTAACCTAACCTAACCTAACCTAACCTAACCTAACCTAACCTAACTCCAACCTAACCTAACCTAACCTAACCTAACCTAACCTAACCTAACTCCAACCTAACCTAACCTTAACCTAACCCAACCTTAACCTAACCTAACCCAACTCAACCTAATCCCAACCTAACCCCAACCTAACCCAACCTAACCTAACCCAACCTAACCTAACCTAACCTAAACTCCAACCTAACCTTGTCCAACCTAACCTAACCTAACCTAACCTAACCTAACCTAACCTAATCCCAACCTAACCTAACCTAACCTAACCTAACCTAACCTAACCTAACCTAACCTAACCTAACCTAACCTAACCTAACCTAATCCTAACCTAACCTAACCTAACCTAACCAACCTAACCCAATCCCAACCTAACCTAACCTAACCTAACCTAACCTAACCTAACCTAACCTAACCTAACCTAACCTAACCTAACCTAACCTAACCTAACCTAACCTAACCTAACCCAACCTAACCTAACCTAACCTAACCTAACCTAACCTAACCTAACCTAACCTAACCCAACCTAACCTAACCTAACCCACACCCAAAACCTAACCTAACCTAACCCAACCTAACCTAACCTAACCAACTCCAACTCTAACCTAACCTAACCCAACTCCAACCTACAACCTAACCTAACCTAACCTAACCTAACCTAACCTAACCTAACCTAACCTAACCTAACCTAACCTAACCTAACCTAACCTAACCTAACCTAACCTAACCTAACCTAACCCAACCCAACCTAACCTAACCTAACCTAACCTAACCCAACCTAACCTAACCTAACCCAACTCCAACCTAACCTAACCTAACCTAACCTAACCTAACCCAACCCAATCCCAACCTAACCCAATCCCAACCTAACCTAACCTAACCTAACTCCAATCCCAATCCCAACCTAACCCAACCTAACCTAACCTAACCTAACCTAACCTAACCTAACCTAACCCAACCTAACCTAACATCCCAACCTAACCTAACCTAACCTAACCTAATCCCAATCCCAACCTAACCCAACCTAACCTAACCTAACCTAACCCAACCTGGTCCTACAACCTAACCTAACCCAACCTAACCTAACCTAATCCCAACCTAACCTAACCTAACCTAACCTAACCTAACCCAACCTAACCTAACCTAGTCCCAACCTAACCTAACCTAACCTAACCTAACCTAACCTAACCTAACCCAACCTAACCCAACCTAACCCAACCTAACCCAACCTAACCTAACCTAACCTAACCCAACTCCAACCCAACCTAACCTAACCCAACCTCCAACGAACCCAACCTAACCTAACCTAACCTAACCTAACCTAACCTAACCTAACCTAACCTAACCTAACCTAACCCAACCTAACCTCAACCTAACCAACCCAACCTAACCTAACCTAACCTAACCTAACCTAACCTAACCTAACCTAACCTAATCCCAACCTAACCTAACCTAACCCACCCAACCTAACCTAACCTAACCTAACCTAACCTAACCTAACCTAACCTAACCTAACCTAAATCCCAACCTAACCTAACCTAACCTAACCCAACCCAACCTAACCTAACCTGAACCTAACCTAACCCAACCTAACCTAACCTAACCTAACCTACCAACCTAACCTAACCTAACCTAACCTAACCTTAACCTAACCTTAACCTAACCTAACCTAACCTAACCTAACCCAATCCCAACCTAACCTAACCTAACCTAACCCCAACCTTAACCTTAACCTTAACCCAACCTAACCTAACCTAACCTAACCTAACCTAACCTAACCTAACCTAACCTAACCTAACCTAACCTAACCTAACCTAACCTAACCTAACTTAACCTAACCTAACCTAACCTAACCTAACCTAACCTAACCTAACCTAACCTAACCTAACCTAACCTAACCTAACCTAACCTAACCTAACCTAACCTAACCTAACCTAACCCAACCTAACCTAACCTAACCTAACCCAACCTAACCTAACCTAACCTAACCTAACCTAACCCAACCTAACCTAACCTAACCTAACCTAACCCAACCTAACCTAACCCAACCTAACCTAACCCTAACCTAACCCAACCTAACCTAACCCAACCCAACCTTAACCTAACCTAACCCACCTAATAACCCAACCTAACCTAACCCAACCTAACCTAACCTAACCCAACCCAACCCAACCTAACCTAACCCAACCTAACCCAACCTAACCTAACCTAACCTAACCTAACCTAACCTAACCTAACCTAACCTAACCTAACCTAACCTAACCTAACCTAACCTAACCTAACCTAACCTAACCTAACCTAACCTAACCTAACCTAACCTAACCTAACTTGAACCCAACATCCTGACTAACATCCTAATCCTAACCCAGATCCAGAACTAACTCAACTGAACCTAATCCAACCTAATCCTTAACCTAACCTAACCTAACCTAACCTGTCTCCAACCTAACCTAACCTAACCTAACCTAATCCCAACCTAACCCAACCCAACCTAACCTAACCTAACCCAACCTAACCTAACCTAACCTAACCCAACCTAACCTAACCTAACCTAACCTAACCTAACCTAACCTAACCTAACCTAACCTAACCTAACCTAAACTAACCTAACCTAACCTAACCTAACCTAACCTAACCTAACCAACCAACCTAACCTAACCTAACCTAACCTAACCTAACCTAACCTAACCTAACCTAACTCCAGTCCTAACCTAACCTAACCTAACCTAACCTAACCCAACCCAACCTAACCCAACCCAACCTAACCCAACCTAACCCAACCTAACCTGTCCCACCCAACCTAACCTAACCTAACCTAACCTAACCTAACCTAACCTAACCTAACCTAACCTAACCTAACCTAACCTAACCTAACCTAACCTAACCTAACCTAACCTAACCTAACCTAACCTAACCTAACCTAACTCTAATCCCAATCCCAACCTAACCCCAACCTAACCCCAACCTAACCTAACCTAACCTAACCTAACCTAACCTAACCTAACCTAACCTAACCTAACCTAACCTAACCTAACCTAACCTAACCTAACCTAACCTAACCTAACCAACCCCATCCTCAACCTGTCCCCTGAACCATCCTAATCAAACCTCTAACCTAACTCAACCAACCTAACTTGAACTAACCCCACAATCCATCCTAACCTAACCTAACCTAACCTAACCTAATCCCAACTCCAACCTAACCTAACCTAACCTAACCTAACCTAACCTAACCTAACCTAACCTAACCTAACCTAATCCCAACTTAACCTAACCTAACCTAATCCCAACCTAACCTAACCCAACCTAACCCAACCTAACCTAACCCAATCCCAATCCCAACCTAACCCAACCTAATCCCAACCCAACCTAACCTAACCTAACCTAACCTAACCTAACCTAACCTAAACCTAACCTAACCTAACCTAACCCAACCTAATCCCAACCTAACCCAACCTAACCTAACCTAACCTAACCTAACCTAAACTCTAACCTAACCTCCAACCTAACCTAACCTAACCTAACCTAACCTAACCTAACCTAACCTAACCTAACCTAACCCAACCCAACCTACCTAACCTATCCAACCTAACCTAACCTAACCTAACCTAACCTAACCTAACCTAACCTAACCTAACCTAACCTAACCTAACCTAACCTAACCTAACCTAACCTAACCCAACCTAACCCAACCTTAACCTAACCTAACCTAACCTAACCTAACCTAACCTAACCTAACCCAACCCCAACCTAACCTAACCGCAACCTGCAACCTAACCCAACCTAACCTAACCTAACCTAACCCCAATCCCAACCCAACCTAACCTAACCCAACCTAACCCAACCTAACCTAACCTACCCTAACCTAACCTAACCTAACCTAACCTAACCTAACCTAACCTAACCTAACCTAACCTAACCTAACCTAACCTAACCTAACCTAACCTAACCTAACCTAACCTAACCTAACCTAACCTAACCTAACCTAACCTAACCTAACCTGTCCTAACCTAACCTAACCTAACCCAACCTAACCTAACCCAACCTAACCTAACCCAACCTAACCTAACCTAACCTAACCTAACCTAACCTAACCTAACCTAACCTAACCTTAACCTAACCTAACCTAACCTAACCTAACCTAACCCAACCCAACCCAACCTAACCCAACTCAACCTAACCTAACCTAACCTAACCTAACCTAACCTAACCTAACCTAACCTAACCTAACCTAACCTAACCCAACCCAACCTAACCCAACCTAACCTAACCTAACCTAACCTAACCTAACCTAACCTAACCTAACCTAACCTAATCCCAACCTAACCTAACCTAACCTAACCCAACTCCAACCCAACCTTAACCCAACCCAACCTAACCTAACCTAACCTAACCTAACCTAACCCAACCTAACCTAACCTAACTCAACCTAACCTAACTCAACCTAACCTAACCTAACCTAACCTAACCTAACCTAACCTAACCTAACCTAACCTAACCTAACCTAACCTAACCTAACCTAACCTAACCTAACCTAACCTAACCTAACCTAACCTAACCTAACCTAACCTAACCTAACCTAACCCAACCTAACCTAACCTAACCTAACCTAACCCAGACCAACCCAACCTAACCCCAACCTAACCTAACCTAACCTAACCTAACCTAACCTAACCCAACCTAACCTAACCTAACCTAACCTAACCTAACCTAACCTAACCTAACCTAACCTAACCTAACCTAACCTAACCTAACCTAACCTAACCTAACCTAACCTAACCTAACCTAACCTAACCTAACCTAACCTAACCTAACCCAACCTAACCTAACCTAACCCAACCTAACCTAACCTAACCTAACCTAACCTAACCTAACCCAACCTAACCTAACCTAACCTAACCCAACCTAACCTAACCTAACCTTAACCTAACCTAACCTAACCCAACCAACCCAACCTAACCTAACCTAACCTAACCTAACCTAACCTAACCTAACCTAACCTAACCTAACCTAACCCAACCTAACCCAACCTAACCTAACCTAACCTAACCTAACCTAACCTAACCTAACCTAACCTAACCTAACCTAACCTAACCTAACCTAACCTAACCTAACCTAACCTAACCTAACCTAACCTAACCTAACCTCAACTCTAACCCAACCTAACCTAACCTAACCTAACCTAACCTAACCCAACCCAACTCCAACCTAAATCTAACCTAACCTTAACCTAACCTAACCCAACTCAACCTAACCCAACCTAACCTAACCTAACCTAACCCAATCCCAACCTAACCTAACCTAACCTAACCTAACCTAACCTAACCTAACCTAACCTAACCTAACTCAACCTAACCTAACCTAACCTAACCTAACCTAACCTAACCTAACCTAACCTAACCTAACCTAACCTAACCTAACCTAACCTAACCTAACCTACCCCAACCTAACCTAACCTAACCTAACCTTAACCTAACCTTAACCTAACCTAACCTAACCTAACCTAACCTAACCTAACCTAACCTAACTCCAATCCAATCCCAACCCCAACCCAACCTAACCCAACTCCAACCTAACCTAACCTAACCTAACCTAACCTAACCTAACCTAACCTAACCTAACCTAACCTAACCTAACCTAACCTAACCTAACCTAACCTAACCTAACCTGCAATCCCAACCTAACCTAACCTAACCTAACCCAACCTAACCCAACCCAACCTAACCTAACCTAACCTAACCTAACCTAACCTAACCTAACCTAACCCAATCCCAACCTAACTCCAATCCCAACCCAACCTTAACCTAACCTAACCTAACCTAACCTAACCCAACCTAACCCAACCTAACCTAACCTAACTCCAACCCAACCTAACCTAACCTAACCAACCCAATCCCAACCTAACCTAACCTAACCTAACCTAACCTAACCTAACCTAACCTAACCTTAACCTAACCTAACCTAACCTAACCTAACCTAACCGAACCTGCAATCCCAATCCCAACCTAACCTAACCTAACCTAACCTAACCTAACCTAACCCAACCTAACTCCAACCTAACCTAACCTAACCTAACCTAACCTAACCTAACCTAACCTAACCTAACCTAACCTAACCTAACCTAACCTAACCTAACCTAACCTAACCTAACCTAACCTAACCTAACCTAACCTAACCTAACCTAACTCACCATCCAATCCCAACCTAACCTAACCTAACCTAACCTAACCTAACCTAACCTAACCTAACCTCACCTAACCTAACCTAACCTAACCTAACCTAACCTAACCTAACCTAACCCAACCTAACCTAACCTAACCTAACCTAACCTAACCTAACCTAACCTAACCTAACCTAACCTAACCTAACCTAACCCAACTAACCCAACCTAACCCAATCAACCTAACCTAACCTTAACCTAACCTAACCTAACCTAACCTAACCTAACCTAACCTAACCTAACCTAACCTAACCTAACCTAACCTAACCTAACCCAACCTAACCTAACCTAACCTAACCTAACCTAACCTAACCTAACCTAATCCCAACTCCTAACCTAACCTAACCTAACCTAACCTAACCTAACCTAACTCAACCTAACCTAACCTAACCTAACCTAACCTAACCTAACCTAACCTAACCTAACCTAACCTAACCTAACCTAACCTAACCTAACCTAACCTAACCTAACCTAACCTAACCTAACCTAACCTTAACCTAACCTGAACCCAACTCAACCTAACCTAACCTAACCTAACCTAACTTAACCTAACCTAACCTAACCTAACCTAACCTAACCTAACCTAACCTAACCTAACCTAAACCTAACCTAACCCAATCCCAATCCCAACTCAACCTAACCTAACTCCCAACCTTAACCTAACCTAACCTTAACCTAACCCAACCTCCAACCTAACCTAACCTAACCTAACCTAACCCCAATCCCAACCTAACCTAACCTAACCTAACCTAACCCTAATCCCAACTCCTAACCTAACCTTAACCTAACCTAACCTAACCTAACCTAACCTAACCTAACCTAACCCCACCTAACCTAACCTAACCTAACCTAACCTAACCTAACCTAACCTAACCTAATCAACCTAACCTAACCTAACCTAATCCCAATCCCAATCCCAACCTAACCCAACTCAACCCAACCTAACCCAATCCCAACCTAACCTAACCTAACCCAACCTAACCTAACCTAACCTAACCTAACCTAACCTAACCTAACCTAACCCAACCTAACCTAACCCAACCCAACCTAACCTAACCTAACCTAACCCAACTCCAACCTAACCTAACCTAACCTAACCTAACCTAACCTAACCTAACCTAACCTAACCCAATCCCAACCCACCTAACCTAACCTAACCTAACCTAACCTAACCTTAACCTAACCTAACCTAACCTAACCTAACCTAACCTAACCTAACCTAACCTAACCTAACCTAACCTAACCTAACCTAACCTAACCCAACCCAACCTAACCTAACCTAACCTAACCTAACCCAACCCAACCTAACCTAACCTAACCTAACCTAACCTAACCTAACCTAACCCAACCCA